>NC_042494.1:34952698-34995050 GCF_005508785.2 Acyrthosiphon pisum | reverse complement strand
TTTTTTATGAATTATTAACTCAAAATAATTCCGCTAATTTTCGTGATTTTTACATATTTTGTCAATTCTTGAACTTTAAATGCTAATAAAAAAAAACTGTGACTAAGGATTTCTAATATTTTTCAAATGTCATTGTAACAATATGGTAGGAGCCTTGTATTAAATTTTCAAGTATTTTTACTCAACAAAGAAAGTTTTATTGACATTCATAGAAAAAAAAACCAATTAAATTGGAAACTGAAATTGTCCGTAAACAGCTCAAAACAAATCAAAATATTTTGAAAATTTTATCATGTATAGAAAATGGAAATATAAACAACCAGTGAAAATTTCATGTATCTACAGTCATTCGTTTTAATGTTACACCAAAAACCAAAATCAATTTTCTCGAAAACAGATTTTGCATAAAAATTCCCGTTTTTCCTTAATTTTTCTTTTGTTTTTCACGGCGCTTTTGAAAACTATTGGAAAAATGTTACTTTTGACCCCCCAAAGTACCAACTAGATTCACTTTCCTATCAGAAAAGGTACTGTTGAAGAAAATCCAAGCACTTTTACTGTCCTAAAAGGTGATGACAGACACAAAAATAAAAAAAAATAAAAAAACACACATTGTAAAATCAATACATTCATCGTTCCACTCAGAATCTAAAACTAATATATTTAATTATGTATGTAGGTATATTTATTTTTGATTATACACTATTGTACTATTGGTATTTTATAAGGTACCTACACTATCGGTAGGTTTTCTAGATGTTAATAAAAGCTGCTACCCTTAGATCTTTCCCTACATTACGCCTATACATAAATGTTAATTACTTGTTACTGTTAATTATTACAATGTTACTTGGTGTTCGATATTATAAAAATTGTTATTCGTAATTTTGTAGCAATACAATTAAAATACGATGAATAAATAAATAATCATAGTAATTAATAATTTACAATTGCTTGTACAAAATGGATAGGTACTTTTGATTTGTATAGGTATGGAAATATAATTGATAATATATTATATATAAAAAAAAATCCTAGGTAGGTACATCTTCAAGTTATAACGCAAGAATTTCAAGGGAAATAGTATGTATGATTTTCAGTTTTCAATTTTTAATTCAATCCTATAGTATAAACCCTAACCTAACCCTATAGTTGTCTAAACCCTATATTGATACAATCATTTACGAGAACAACATAATATAGGTACATAAAGACCACAGTCGTCTCTTAGAGGTAGAGTACTGGGGTACTCCCCTAACCAAAATACTCAAAATGTTTTCAATAATGCTGATCAACCATATCCGTATAGGAATTATAGGAACTGCAGTAAAATAGCTGAACATGTCTAGTAATTTCTAATTTGTACACAACTATATCTTACACACCTATACTCTGTTCAGCGAGAGAGCACGCTAATTCTGCGCATCCAGGCTATCAAAACGGGTTCCCAATGGCAGGGTGTAGAGTGGGGGAACAAGTTTTCGTCGGTGCGCGGCGTGGTCTCTCGCTGAACAGAGTACCTATACAACCAATGGCGTGGTGAACATTTATAAACCTTGATGCCCA
The DNA here is from genome assembly GCF_005508785.2 of Acyrthosiphon pisum. Classification (NCBI taxonomy): domain Eukaryota; kingdom Metazoa; phylum Arthropoda; class Insecta; order Hemiptera; family Aphididae; genus Acyrthosiphon; species Acyrthosiphon pisum. The sequence continues at coordinate 34,993,484 of NC_042494.1, read as the reverse complement.
GCATATATTTCAGTACCTACCACCTCTTTATCTCCTTAATATAATATATAGTACATATAATTATTATGTGATTGTAAATATTTTAATTTTTGTTGTATGTTATTGGTTACCATGATGTACCCAACCACCCCACCACCACAAAAAAATCCACCATGACGCTTAGGTGTCATAAAACCCCATTCAACACCCCACTGCCTACAACTATACCAAAGTCCAAAGACCAGATCCCTGCTTTTAAGGGCTGAGACACGATTGAACATAAAACATCTTTTTTGGGACACGATTGAGCATACATTTTCGGCGTATCAAAGGAAATTGAAATACAAAAGAAAACCAACACGATTGAGCATAAAAAACTCTGCAACGTTGCCATTTTCAATTTTAAACTGTATTATACAAAAATATTTATTTAAATAATTATAATGATTCAAAATATAACATGGCAAAAAAATATCATGTTTTCATAGTCAACATTATGTAATATACCTAGCCACATTATAATACAGTATAATATCAATATTTTTGCTAAAAATGAAATAATAATAATAATAATAATAGTTATGACTTATGAAAATAATAAAATCAAAATATTTATAAGTCAATAATAGTCTCAATAGAAGTCCGGAACTAATTTATTAATCGATAACATTGTCGATAAGGCTGAGAGGTTCGGCTCATGGCTTGCGTCAGATATAATAATTGGTGTAATAATACGTGAAAATAATGAATTACAAAATGTTGGCAACGTGGATTTGGCAACATCGCATAAAATATTCTAAGCTCAATCGTGTTGCTAAAAAGGTCTATGCTCAATCGCGCTTTACCGCTTTTAAGATACGTTGATAGGTACTACAATTATATGTATAGGTTTAAAAATAGAAACCTTATAATACTGGGTACGATTTGACAAAAAAAAAAAAATGAAGCATTTCACGTATGACAAAAATTGTGAAAATTATATGGTTATTAAATAATTTAAGAATTATAATCATGTCAAGAAAATACCAAAAATAATATTTTTAATTAAGTTATTATGTTCTAAATTAATTTACTCAAAAAATATTGTTATTTAAAAAAGTTCTAAAAAATAAAATACTCAACTTAGGTAAATTTTTTTACCATAAAAATTATTCTTATAATCGATTTACAAATTGGCAATTTTGAATTTTTTTATGTTCAGTGTTAAATTTAAATTTTTTTTTATATTATACGTGTAGAGCAAGTGACTATAAATTATATACAAACAAAATGTCTACGTCTGAGTTTCTGACAGTAAAAATATGAAAAACATTTCACCCACCTCAAGACGCATTGGCATTGCGTGCACCTGAAACACGACCGGTGGAACGGTCTGCCTTCAATCTCGACCTTTTCCAGGGGATACACTTTCTTTTCACAGGATTCGCAGAGCGTGAAAGCGTGGCTGTCGTGATCTTGCTAAAAAACGGCAAACATATAAAACAAATTTTAATCACACACAAATACACAAATATGATGCGATATACAACGAACAAGTTTATAAAAACAGTGCCAACATCACAGTAACATAGTATAAGTATATAAATATTATAGTATAAATAAATAAGTTATAGCAATGTATAACTGTAAATAATTTGGTATATAAAAATATAGTTAGCCAAAAGAAACAATACGATAAGAGGAATGGCCAATAAGTTATCACATAATAATATTATATTAAGACGTGACGGCATATGGAAATGTACATGAGTGGATTGTGTGTATGTGAGGTGAATGGGGTTCAGCCTAAGTGTTTCGAAAGACGAAATACACACGGGGCAGTTCCGGTTTTCACCGGGTAGTCGATCTTCCGCTGACGATGCCACCGCCTTATTGCCCACGACGACGCAGAAGAAAAAGAAAATATCATATTATTAAATAAAAAAAAAAGAAAACACCATAATAATTTATTGTACAAACTACACGACGACAGCGTATATTGATAAAAGGTTTATTAATAGGTGTATAATTCAAATCACAATCATAATTGGTATTACAACATTATTTATAGTATTACATTTAAAAATAATATTATATTTATAATATATTTGTGTATGGGTTTAAAACTAAAAAAAAACTCACAAATATAACGACAATAATAAATTATGTTCTCCTTCTAAAATTTAAAATTCAATAATTCCGCAACAATATTAGTGATCTATCACTCATTTTTTTTCGTTCGTTCTAATACTTAAAACGGGAAAAATCGTTACTGTTTTTGTTCCACTTAAATATAAAATATTGGCAAGCGATAACGTAATTTATATAAAACTAAAAGGATGATTGAAAATAAAGATTTATACAAAAAAAACATTCAATTTTACGCACTAGACTTTAAATAGGTTCATAATCCAACGTAAGAATAAACTTTTAATTTTAAACATAACAAAAATGTAATACCGAATATTATTTTAAAAGTGGGTTCGAGATCACTTCAAAACAGTAAAAGTCAATATAAAATTGTATAAGAGCATCGCGTGAATTTTTTTCAGTAAGTAATTTTTATTTTCGAATCGATAATACAATATTTTTGATTATGTGCCTGCGTCATTTATTTTTAGAAGAAAAGTATAAAATGAAATCCAAACAAATTATAATTAATATGTTAGATAATATACGTAGGTATGTTTACTATGTATAGTTTCAATTAAGTTTTTTAATTTAAATTTGTATGTACACTAACGAAGTCCATGGGGTGTACGGAGCTTCAGTTATTACTGTAACAAAAAAAAACAAAAACAGAACAAAATAAATAAATAATAGTAATAGGCATTATGTATTAAATTACTATTATTATGATTTATTGCGTAGGTATAAACGGTATGAATTTTATTTTCGTCAAACATATAATAATAAATAATAATATACTTGACGAAATACAAAATATCATGATGACGTCATACGGTCCGTTGGTAGCAAATATCATAAGTTAGGTAACTAACGTATATTATTATATTATTATATTGTTATGATGGAAAATAGTATGAAAGATGGCGTAAAATATAGTATTGTGTAATGTTTTCCGCAAAAACGAAAACGAAAATAAATACATATTTATATATAGACTCCCCCAATGAATAGGGAAGTAACTCTAATATGTATATTCTTATTTCCTATTCATTGGGGGAGTCGGTATTATTATTTAGTAAAGTCGTGTTCAAGATAGCGGTAAAAATTGTCTTTTACACCCACGCATTCGAATTCATATTCCATTTTAATAAACGCCGAATCGCAGCCAATTCGCCTATATTATGCATATCGTATACCGCGTACTTTGAATATCCGGTTCACCCACCACGGTCAATACGAATAATAACACTACAAAAAAAAAAAATTTTCACCGCGACTCCGTTACACGTTGTTATAAAGCTGAAAATTAGATTTGATTATTGTTTAAAAAAAATAATAATAATAATAACATAAAAATTTAAATTAAAAAAAAAATTGTTAAACAAACTCACCTCTTTACTATACGAATCTACTAATAAATTCGCACACGATTTATGGACTCGTTGTTAATGGATATTAAATTATGTTACTATAATTATATAGACGTAGTATTGTATAAGCATTTCGTTATTATTATTAATGTTTTAATCACAACAAACGGTAGGTAAATATGTTTCAAATTAAAAATGTTTACAGTGTTAAACGCGATTTTTCACTACAGCGCGATACGTACACCGATTAAGTTGTTGTCTTTTCTTTAAAGACTTAATTTGATTTTAAATAAACACAACAAACATAATGTTAAATAGTAATTAGTTTAAATTTAAAAAAAACTAAACGTTACATTTCGCTTTCTGTGATAACCACTAAACCACTGAACTAAATAGTCAAATAATTAATTGTACAGATATATATACACTGTTAACTTTAACATTTTACACACACCTTTTATGGCATTATACTTGGGTAATAAATTAAATTATTAATTAAAAATTGATTTCTATTCACTTTTTGTACAATAAAATTTCTAAGTGCATAGGTCAATGCATCATACACACAAACTACTCCCAAACGGAATGATGCAAAAGAAAAAAATATTAATTTCTCTGAAAGATATAGGAACATTTATTTAGTATCACAGAAAACGTAATTTTCAAAGACAACAATAACAATTATTATTGTTATTTAATAATTTATGTAATAAATTACCATAAGCATTGTTATAAAATTATATCAACATAAACTTAAAAAAAATTAAAATGAAAGTATAAATAAATTCCTTAATTGAAAAAAAAAAAAAAATTATAACTACAGGAAAATTTAAAAATAATGGGTTCCCCCACTTTTTTTAAATATTACTGTTACAAAATTAAAAAGAACTAAAAAGTATTAGATACTAATAAGTCAACTGTGTCACAATACTCATGAAAATAATAGTTATGTAACTAAATTAAGTGTAAGATGATAACATATTTTAATTTAATTTAATTTGCAATCGTATTTAAGGAACCTAATAGTAATCAGTTATGTTTTATTTATTTATTAAACTAAAAATGCTTCAAAATAATTTTATTGTATTTGAATGAATTAAAAGAATTTCATCAACGTTAAGGATAGAAGTCCCAAAAACTCATTAGCCGTCACAATGTATCCTCAACTAACACAAATAAAATTGACAAACAATTATATGACATATAAACTTCTTGAAATTACAAACATGTATATGTAATATTAAGGATAATCAAACTGGTAAATGTCAACAAATGTTTAAAAAAAAAAAAAAGAGTTAAGTAAAGTCTCTTTTCCTCTTTGTTTAAGGTTAATGAATTACACATAAATTGAACTAACAAACGTTTACCACATAAACTGGAATTCCAATAATCCAGAAACTCTTGTGTCATTTACCTAATAAAATGTATCGATTAAGAATAATAATTTTTGTTTCTATGTCACCATATCAGACGTTAGTAAAAAAAGTCCCAATAAATGTCTTTTTTTCGTCCGACTGTCGACATATTAGCATTGGCCTACAAAAACAAAAAAACAAGAAGAAAAAACAGACAGGCCAAACGGAAGAAGGAGATTAATCAAAAGCGTTTATACTGTAACTAAGACTTTTAGAATTATTTACCACGAATCTGTTAACTTTTGGTTTTGGCTTATCAGCTGGACGATCACCTTTCAGAGATTCAAAACGAGCACGCAAAGATTTAGTCGATTCAATGCTTTCCTGTTCAGAATCAAGCATTGTAACAGCATTATTCATGGAATGCTTGTCTGGTTCCCAGTGTTCAAATTTGTCTTTCAATGATTTGGCCATTACTGCACTCTGAGACTAAAATTGGAGGGTTTTAATTATATACATTATATGTTACACAACTATAAATTTTAAAATCAGTAGTTAAATATAAAGAAAAATTCAAATATACGATGATGAAAAAATAAATAAAATATAATCTTACATTTTTCAAAAATTCGTCTTCAACTTTTAGGGATGATTTCACAACATCATCATTGGTTTCACTACTTGAAGAATCTTCATCGCTATCATCTTCCCCACTCACATCATCATCAGATTCTGATTCTGTCTCTGACTCTTTAAGGTCTGGCGGTGGAGGAGTAAAGCGTTTAAGTGGTTTAAGACCTTCAGGTACGGCTGGTCTGGCAACTTCCATCTGTCTAAATAAGGATAACATCTTAGCGGTCGTATTACTTTTGACTAGTTCCGCTGTCTCATCAACTGGGTCTTCACTGCGCACCACATTTGGATCGCGGTAAATATCACGTTCTGGAGATTCTCCCTAGTTAAAAACAAATTAGAATAAGTATTATTTTAATGATATAATTCATACACAATATGTAATAATTTTTATTAAAGATAATGCATATTATTAAACCTGCGATTTAAAGCTATAAATTTTTAGTTTGGTATTATGTATTGTATGATTTGGGAAGTATAAAACTATTATCTTTAAACAATAATATATTATATTAAAATGTTACACCATTAGGGCCAGTTGCACCGTCTACAGTTAAACTTCGATTAAGCTTAATCAGCTGATAACAGATATTTAACCGGGCAAATTCGGCCGATTAAACTCCGGTTAACTTTAATCAGAGACAGTGCAACTGACCCTTAAAATATGTTTTGATATTATATTCTACTTAATAAATAGAGACTATGACCAAATAAAAATTTAATGTTTATTCATTAATTATTATCATTATGAATAAAACTGAAAACTATAAACAATATACTTTTTTTTTTGTGAATTTTGGTAAAAACATACATGTAAGTATATTATTTGAAAAATATTAAATTAAAATGAATAATGAATAACATTTGTTACCTATTGTTGCTTATAATATAATTATAATAGATGAAATAGGTAAGTATCTAACAAAATATGTATCATGATCTCTATTTTTTTATATTTACAAAAGAAAGGTTTTATATTACAAAATTATTATATTTAATCTACTATAGATTATAATAAATTATAATCATAACTAGTAATTTTACAGATTAAATCTTAATATACTAACTACAAACAGCGCTGATAATCTCATACTATGTGTTAAAAGTAAAGAATATTAATTGTTAGTTTTCTTTATATTATGAAGAATTTATTAATTTCCAGTTAACTATTCTCTTTAAATTACTTACAGTAATTTAATCAGGTAACTTATACTCTTTTAATGAATCTTAGATACTCATAAAATAATAAATGAATTGATAAAATATTAAACTGTTACTAATAAATTAGCAATATTATTTAAGTTAAACACAACAAAAACAAGGGAATCACAATTATTATTTTAACTCTGTTAAATTAGTCTATAAAAAAAAAACCACGTTTCAAAAAAAAAAAATACAAAATCATAAATACATAGTAAGTGTAACATGGCATAAGAAAGTTAATTAAATGATTAGTGGTTTAGTTAGGAATAGTAGTTAGGATAACCAATAAGATAAGTTCAAATAGAAAACCTTAATTTGGCCTTCTCGTGGGGGTGTAATTCTGAATTGTTTCTTAATGACTGCAGGAGGCTTGTATGTTTCAAAGAACTTAAACTTTGAAGAAACTTCGGCTGTTTCCACAGAAACGTCCTCGATGCGGTCACTGCATTTGACCACATCATCAGACACTTGACGACTGTATATTGGTGTGACCTGTCATTTGTATACATATTCACATACATAAAATAGGGTATAACAATTATAATAAGTAAGAGCATTAAAAATAAAAAAAAATAGTGGGTATATTATAATATAAATTAAATACTTAATATTTTTATTAATCTTTGAAAACATTACATGAATTAAACATAGAGTATATAAAATGTATAACATAAGAACGGAGTATATAATAATATAGATACTAAGTAGTAAGTGTAGATAACTTTTCTTACTAAAACTAAAATATAATTACTGGTTAACATAAACTTTTAACTACATATACCTGTTTTATAGGAATATATTCTTTTTTAGTATTCACAATTGGTACAGCTTGTTTAGTCTTTACAGCATTAGCATCCAACTCCATGAACAGACTTCTTGATTTCTTAGAGATTCCTAAAATTAAAAGCAATAGATAGTACAAAACACAAAACTAATATACATATATATTATATACCCGCTTCAAAAACACTCATTTCATCTTCATCTTCGTTTACTGGTACATTGTTTTCATCTATATCATCACTTTCAGTGTTAACTATTTCACCTCTTTCAAATTTCTCTTTGATTACTTTGGCTTTGTCAGATTTGTTTATATTTATATCTCGTTTAACACCAGTACGTTCACTTTCAGCCACAGCCTGTTCATACATTTGTTTCATTTTTCCTTGTTTTCCCTAAAAAAATAAATACTGGTATTTTTAATTAATAATAACTATGAAAATGAAAATTTCTAATAAATATAATATCAAACAAATAGTAGCACTAGTTATTAAGTATAAAAAATTAGTAATATTGTAAACCCAACTCAATCTATTATTTAGGGTCATCAGTCCTTAAGACAGTTAAAACTATCATAAAATCAATAATAGAACACAATGAATATTGTATAATATAATATGTATTTTAATACAATGAATTTTCTTTGACTAACCGCAAATAATTTAGACCTTATGTTTTGTATTTCTTGTTTATGTTCCTCTTTCATTTCTTCTCGGCGCATTTCCCAGTTACGTTTAACAGACTCCATTTTGTCAAAACTCATTGGTTTTTCTTTAGAAATACTATTTTTTAACATATCATTCCCGGTATCTTCATCTTCAGTATCACTGCTTGACGAGGGCTCAAAGAATGCACCATTCAAATCATCATTGGCAACTCCTACATCCATTCCTTTAGACTGAAATCTATTTGAACAAATATAATTGTTTTTGATAAATATATGAGAAACAAATTTATTGTTAGTTAAGAAAAACGCTACACACGCATTTGTTGTCTCTGTCTTACAAATGCACAACATAGGTAAATTGTATGATCAGCTTCATAATTTAAAAAATTAGAATAAATCGACATATTGTGAAACTTATGGTAAGAACATTATCTGTGTTCGTAACTCAGGTTTTACGATAGTTCAATTTTTTTAGAGTTTTGCGTACATAAAATAGTGCCATTTTAAAATGATTATTACTCGTTTAAAAATTTAACTATCGTAAACTTTCTGATCTTCGAACGCAGATAATTTTTTTACCATTAAGTTTCATAATACCTTCATTGATTCAATCTAATATTTAAACCAACTTTTGTGAGTACATTTGCCATATTATGCACTTGTAAGACGGAGACAACAAATGAGGGTGAAGGGTCCTCTTTAGAGCTAATTAAAAAAACATACTTAGCTAATTTACTCAATATACTTGGTGAACGTTTAACACTGACTGGAGATTTTTCCATGTGACTATTACCATTGGTGGTGGCGTTTTCGAAAGCTTGAAAACGGGATTTCACGTTTAAAGAGCTCAATTCTTCTAAACCCAAATCCGGTTTATCACTGGCTAAAATATAAAACATTGATTACTACGCCATTAAAACTATAATGGTTAATTTTTTTTTAAAATCAAGACGGATGACAAATTAAATGTTTTAAAAAATTGGAAACAAATTGATTGTTTTATAACACATATATTTTGATTTTTCTTATGTGAATCAGTCTATATCTTGGAAAGTATTTGTATATTTTCTTTTATGTGTTACCATAAAGTTAACCAATTACCAATATTTTTATTTCCTTCCAGTAAATGTTAATCCAAAATTAACTTTTGATTTTTAATACTTTTTTAAGTCAAATTATTATGCATTCATGCGTAACTACGACGGAGATAGAACACGCGGGTAAGACGGATAGTAGTAGTAAGTAGTAATAAAGTAGTAATAATGAAAATATACAGTGTAAATGTAGTTTAGGGTTTCAAAACAAAGTATATTATATATTTTTCCTGAGATATAGAATGATTACGTAAAAAATAAGCGAATAAAACAGTATTATTATTTATTTACGTAAATATGAGGATTAAAGTATTGAGGTTAGTAAAACTTTATATTATGTTTACATTTTTACATTAAAACGTAATTTAAATGTTGTGTATGCGTCGGGGATCGACTAAATATTAGGGGAATTTTAAAATCTAAAAAACCAAACAGAAACAAATACGAGAAACCATATAAAGACAACACACACCACACAAGTTATGATGGGTTTATACTTTATAATACTTTATACTGTCCAATTATATACCTCTAACCACGTCAGGCGGTAATTCCAAAGGCTGATTTTCACGTATTATCATTTCTGGTTTCTTGCGTCTAACTATGATGATAGCAGTTCAAACATTTTATAGAAAAAATCATAATACAAACAGTTGTAATTATTTTCAAATTGAATTTATACCGGAAAAATCTCATAAAATATATTTTAAAGTATTGTTATTTACTTAAAATTATTATTATATTATTATATGCCTCGATGGCTCGATAACATAATCACGATCCATCTATTTGTTTTAAATAAATATAACAGAATATTAAGAACTTACTTGGTTCTTCGTCCTCAACTACTACTTTAGGCTTAAATAACTCCTTGAAATGTGGTTTACAGTACAATATACCTTCATGGCTACTATAAATATCAAGTCTAAAATCAAAGGCCAAAAATCATTTACTTTTCTTCAATTAATAAAACATAATTAAAAAATTTAAGTTTACGTTAACTGTTTGTTGCATGTTGTGCACCGGAAACAGTTCTTGTGCCAAACTTGACGTTCCGCTTTTATTTGTTCCATGGCATACACAGTTTTCTCACATGACTTACATACAGAATTAACTTCTGGACGTATAACACCATTCTATCAATAATTTCAATGAGTTTAGAATTTCAAATATATTATATATAATATATTTGCATTTTAGTTAAGTTAAATACTTGTTTAGTATCGAGTTTTTCAGATTCTGTAGGAGATCTTTGTTGAAGGATAATTTTTTTTTCCAGTTGATCAAATTTCCCAAAACTTGATTTCTAAAAAAAATTACTATTTTCATGTTAATTGTACATATATAAAATATTAACTATAGTTTCAGGAGATTGAAAAATACCATAACCCTTCAATAAATATGAACTAATTATATAAGAATCAACACAAGTTAAAAGAAATTAGAAAAATATAAAAATGCAATAAGTTTCCAATAGATTTTTATAAAATAGGAAATAAAAGATTATAGATCTATCGTTTTCTTTTCTTTTTATAGCCATAATTTTACTGTATTATACTATTATAACAGTATAATACTAGGTACATGCTTTATAAATTGATTGAATCTTTATAAACACATTAAATAATAAACATAACTTATAACCTTTCTTAAGTTTTAAGTTTTAAGATTTAAATAATGGTAATAAAATGTGTTTGAATGGATTCATAATAAATTGTATTAAAGGCGCCAAAAATTAGTTTTACCTATGACATGTGTGTTGTTTAATAGATTAGGTAATATAGATAATTTTAAAGTTAACTACTTTAAAGGTTAAATTAGCTCTATAATTCTATATATATTAGATATATTATACATATTAAATTATAATATTTGATATTTTGTCTAAGTGTTTCAGATTACTTTGGCGCCTATAATTAAACATAAAAATATATGTTTGTAAACGAAAATTACGATGAGGATAAAAATATTTAAGATACCTATACTCAAAACATAGAGCTTTATCACACATTTTCTTTAATATTTAAAATACAGAAATAAAGCATTCTAATTTTCTCAAATTTATTTCTTAGTAAGTATTTGCTTCTTTTAACCAATATAAATATTTAACATAATATTGTTAGACACATTTTATAAATTAATAACATACATGTGGATAAAATCAAAGTATTAAAGAGTATTAAGTATTAGCACTAATGTTTCAAAAAAATTTTGGTTCTATATATTCAATATTTTATAGCAATATTTTCATTAGTGTATGCGAGTTCCCCGAAACTTTGTAATTAAAGTAATGTAATTAAAGGTAATTTACGGCTAAGGTTCTTGGAAATACGTAACGTACAATGTACATACGCGCACTAACTATATTTTGCAATGAAAAAAGTTGGATCAAAAACCATCAAAAAATTAAAGTACCAAAAAGCAGAAGAAAAATTCACCCAGTACCAAAAGCCAGATTTTAATTTTGAAAATATATTTGAATTCCTTATTATCTTTTCTGGTTATGTTGGAAATGGATTTTCGATTTTTGTATTGTTTAATTGTGAAAAAAATGTATACTACCAAATTAATATTCTTTTACAGCTGAACTAAACTTATTTATATTGAAAACAATATATTAAGCTGGTTATATAACTCTGCTCAGCAAACAGTTTATACTTAGAACATTAACAGGGCTATACAAACATTTCATAACAATAATAGATAGTTTATAAAAAATACGAGAGAAAATATTTCATAATAATTAATAAAATAACACAGTGATGTATTTTCAGTATTTTTCACCGAGTCATCGGGGTTCATTAGCTGGGTTTATAGATGACAATTTAAATTTGAAATTGAATACCTACCTATTACAATCATTTTTAATTATAGATAATATACAACATACATAATATTATACTCGACAATGTCCACAATCTTTCAGTTAATGGTCTGACCGAGTAATAAGAATACGGCAGGACAACATTGAGTCATATAATATAATTATATGTTTTCAGTACTCACTTTGTACGTACCTATTCGTGATTAATTCCTCGAAAACCAATATTTTATTGTATTAATTTTACCCGTATAAGCAAATGCTTACGAAGAAAATACGTAAATATTAACATGCGATCTATTAAGTATAATACCTTTCTGCCTCATATTAGTAACTACTATCTATTACATGCAATATTTAAAGGTATTTTAAATTAACATTCCTTGACCTTACTGATTAGTGATTATTAAAACAAAATGACAAAAATATACTAAAGCATAGTAAGTGTATAACATTAATAGTAGTTATAAATGTTTAACAGTTTAAAGAACCTATAACTTACCGAACAACCGTTTATCATTCCGTTTTCACATCCGGATGGTTGTTTCTTGATGGCACCAACAAAATTTCGCTTCTTTACAAAACAAATAGCAAACAAACACGCATACACAAATTACATAGATGCAACAAAAATAAAAGCACGTACATACACGAAAAGCAACTCATCGATTTGTTTCGAGGATGGGAACAGGGAGAATATAATACATTTTACTCACCAATTCATCTATGGGAATAGAAGCAGGTACAGGCTCTTCTGGTATAATAACGGAGGAAGACTTTCGATTAGCTTCATCGCAGTAGGATTTTTTCTACCAAAGCACACACAAAAATAAAAAAAAACATAACAAAGCAAACAATTGAAAGTTCAAACAAAACTAAAATGCATAATTTTTTAACACAACGAGCGAACTCTAAATTATTAATTAATTCAATTGATTTTTAGTAACTTTAGTACTTATAGGTAACTTTTATAAATATTATTAAAGCACTTGTTTTAGAAACTAAACTTTATATTATACAGTACATACTTGTACCTAATAATTTTCTCTAGACTGTTTTCTAGAAAAAAAAAAAAAAATAAAGCTATAACAAAGCTTAATTTTACCATGTCGCTCATTGTTTAAATACATTATAGCTTCAAATATGCATGGGAAATTAAATATTAATTAAAATAAAATAAACAGGTATTTTAGAACGTTTATATGGTCTACACATTGTTTTCCTTAAATAAAACCATTGTTTACTTCACACATTTATCTCAGCTAATAAAAAATACCATAGGCCAATTATTTTTTATTCATATAATTTATATTTCAAGAGAAATAGATAACCTCACAACAAGCATGCTTCTGGACGATATCAATTTTAATAATATTTAATTGCACTGAAGTTTTTTAGTTCTTTGGGAGGAGTACGCCAGTATGAAGTGTAAACAAACTATAGTTAGCGGGGGTGATCTCGATTATTGAATTCAGGCGAAGGTGCGGCCAATGTGTTATTTATATATTTAATTTTCCATTTCAAACTTCCGGTCGGATAAAATCATCAGAGAATGCTTAAGACAACATATACTTTTTCCCCTTCTAAAAAACACATGTTACCGTTTGTTTTTATAAAAATAAAGCATGGGAAATTTAATGAACCACCACATATAATGTATATACAAACCCAATTCAATATTTATAATGTTAATTTTTTGTTTGTTTTTTTTTTTAATTTTTTAAATAAAATCGAGCCAAACAAATAATATAGTAACATTTTTTTGAATGACAATAAACATGTGTCATACACTTTGATGACGTGTATGATAGCTAAGCATTAAGCGATATTTAAATAATACCCTTAACTTGTGTAATTTTATTAATTTTGTGGAAGGCACAAAAATAAAAAATAAAAATTTACTTTAAATATATCTATTTAATTAAAATGTTTAAGAAGCAAAATTGTATATTACTAAATTACATTATTTGATTATTGTGTTATAATTTGAAAAATAATAAAATACTGTAAATTATGTTCTATTTAAAATAATTTTAAATAAATCGCCAATATGTGATTCATGTAAAAATAAATATGATGACAAAAATGTATATTATTAGTAACGAAGAAATTTATACTGACTCATTTCATTTACTACGATTGCAAAGTAAGATTACTAATATTTTATAACTCATTCGTTACTATTCTAAACGTGTTGATGACACAACACAGTGCATTCTCGATATAGGAATCTTGCTCAGAAGTAGAACGAACCATATGAGGTAATGACTTAAGATGCACAGATATTATTAGATAAAACGAAGTCAAACTAATGTGAAGGTGGATATAATATGAAACATAGAGCCAATTAGTTTATCCAGCCAAATGAATAATTCAAAATTAATATGAACAAGTCGTCAAATCACGAATGATTCAATATTTATCTAAAAGAAATACATTTTATAAATATTTTACCCGATTTCCACACTTTTTAGAAAATATTTTAGGTTTTAATAACAAATAATCTTAATCTTAAAGCTGTAAAAATTATAATATTTTGAATAAAAATAGCATAATATCCCTCCATGTTCTAATTTGTAGATAGTAGGTATATAAGTATTAACTACATTGCAATGTGTTATGAAATTTTCTAAACCAAGTAATATTTTAAAATATAAATTTATAAGAAATTATTTTGTTTCTTCAGTTAGTATGTTAGCATGTACATACTTGTAAATCATATATATTTTACATATAAAATGAAAATGTTTCTCCTGTATTATGCAAACGGTATTTTCTAATGAAACGTTACTCAAGAATCTTTGCTACCGATGTACCTATCTGATACTAACTACTTCAAAACTAATTTCATGACAGAATACTATAGATACAAAAGAAAATATATGAGAAATCCAAGGTCAACATCCAATTAATTCTTGGACAATGTAAATGCTTGCACCCAAATGGACTATTGTAAACGAAAAAATAATCTCATTGTACTGTTACAGTTACTAATTGAGAAACAAATATCTATGAACTTGGAGGCTTAACTCAAGAAACCACCATAATATAATATTTATTACTAATTTTAGTAAAACGATAATTTCCAATACTTACGAGGTCTCGAACGCATACGTTAGATAAGTCATCTTCCTCGACAATATAGTCGTCGTATTGACCATTTCTCATTTCATTTGTCAAATGACCATTTAAATTCTACAAAAGCCACATATTATAGGCAAAACTTAACACTAATAAATCTATATAAAAGCAGATATGACGTAGGAAATAGCATATAGAGCATTTTTGCAGGATAACATATTCTATTGGAAAGCATAAGTAATAGAAAAATTGCCATTAGACTAATTAGCAATTATAAAAGATATTCACAAGTTAGAATTATACGACTTTTTCTTTTGCAAAATCACAAACATTGGTAGTAAAATTAATTTGTCCAACAAGAAACAACAATTTAAAAACCAAGGACAGCATTAATTACGCTCGTTGAATAAAAATAAAAAGCTTCAAATTAATACCAAAAACAAACTTTGAACTAAAATGTGATTCACGCGTTGTTAATTAAATGCAATACAAACAAACTTTAAAACAATATATGTGAGCTCAAAAAATAGGTTATATTTTTACCTTGTAGAAGTAGACTTCTAAGTATAAGAACAATAATTGATGTTTCACAGCAAGGGAATGTTATTAATATTATACTTACTACTCAGTATACATTTTAAAGGAGATAAAATAAATATATAGCGGATAAACTTAGAATTTTCGTAAAAACTTACAACAGATATATTTTCTTTTTCGTCAGATTTTTTCGACTTTTTGGTCTTTTTGGTCTTGACAACCGTGGTAGACGCCTCACCACCGGCTGCAGACGACTTTTTCTTTACTGTTCTGCGTTCAGTCGTCGTTTCCGAAACTACCTCGGTCTGCCAAAATACAATCAAACATTAAATAACTATTACTTCCTGTGAGTTTTAGAAACAAAAATGGATTGAAGACGGCTATACATATTCTACTACAAGAAGATAATATAATTTCCAGTCAATTGTTGCCCCCGGTACAATGGTATAATGGACAATAGGGGAAGAACACCGTGACGGCAACCCGATAGCAATGTGTGGACTTGAAATACATCATGTCGTATGTTTCTAGTCAAATCCCCACTTAGTGTTTACGTATGTCTGTATGAGATACAATCCACTAGTGTTTTTTTATTATTATTTTCAAGTAATACTAATATATCGTGTATTTTGTGGTGTCTATCTTAGTATCTATCTAAGTAAATTAATTTACATAAATATTTAAATATATTATAGTTTTCTAATTATACTCGAGTTAATAGGTAATCATTGTTAAAATATAAAATAATAATACCTTCACCATAATTTGACATCCATACATTATATTACATTAAATTTAAAAAAAAAAAACTAAGGAAGACCAATATAAATCTGATAATAATCCAAGCTGAGTAATTTCCTAAAAATGTCTACGAACATAGATAATTTTAACCACAGCTCAGCTCATAAAATATATTTTACAACAAATTATTGCAACAGTATTTTAATTTTGAAATTTATTTTTAAACTATGATAAATATTATTTATTTATTTTTATATTTATCTGCTTACAGTTTAATTTAAGAAATATTAATAATACGAGTTATACTTTATAACATAACATATTAACCGAACTAACATGTTATGTATGCCTTATTAATTATTAGTTATTACTTAATACCTTATATACTTAAATATGTATATTGTATAAATTCAAAAGTTATACAGAAATCATGATATTGTACCTATAAATATATTTATATTATGTAACCATAAAAGCCCAAATACCAAACAAAAGCTAGGGTTATATTTTTATTTAATTTTATGAATATTACGTATGATGCTATTATTAAACTTAAAGAAAAGAAGGTTTTCCGTGTTTGGCGGTCAGTTTTTTACGATATTTTAAATATTGAGCGAGTTATGAGCATTATTAAACAATACATACTCAAAACTCCCTAATTTTTTTTAAAAATATAAAAATAGAACAAACACAAAAAATGTTCTTACCTTTAAGTTTGATTAAGATAAAACTCACTGTAATATTAATGCTAACAATACAAAATTTATTCTACTGAATGCATTTTTTTAAGACAGGGACACAACTTACAGGTGTTTTCATAATCGACGACTTAGATCACTAGATCTTCAACGAACAAAATTTTTTAAGTATTAAAAAATGTAACTAAAAATTATATATCGATAAAACATTGCTTTAATTATCAGACATATAATCTTTTTCTACATAGGTATACTATTAAAATATACAATGTTGGTACTAAAATGGAATATAGTAGAATCCCGGAGAACAAATGTTTTAGCTTCAGCTATGTTTTTGAGTAGGGGTCAGGGTCTTACACTCATATATATTACATACAAATAACAAATGTAATTTTATAAAAGCAAAAAACAATTTTGATTAGAAGAGGCTAACAAAGAGCTGGGAAATGAGTATGAGAACATAGTAAATTCAAACAATATTTAGCAAGACCATATTTCCGGTATCATGAACAATTTTTCACGGTAGGTCGGTAAGGTTTCAGGTATTCGATGTGCATAAACAACATCATGTTTGGACTAGTATTAAATAGGATCAAAATATACCCATCACTTATAATTTCAAAATAATATACATACCATACCCTATGAAACTTAAAATAGTACATAAAATGAATTAATTTAAAACAAAACTACGTAATGTTTTGATTAAAATTGGTTTTAAATGTAACTTCAAGTAAACACACTTTAAATATCAATAAATTAAAACAAGATATTTTTAACTAAATAATTTTCAAAAATATAGATTACTGAAATGTATTTGGGATTTCGTATGGATACATACACAAAATACTGTTTAATAATGTAAAACCATTATACATGGCCCTGCGTACAGAACATGTCATCAGTATAGGAATTGTGGTTGATTACACGTCAGTCGTCACACACTAATGAATTATGAATCGAACGAAATCATTTTATTTCGTAGCCTATTTTTACATTAGGTACGTCCACAAAAGTATAGTGTTATATGTTGATAATGTTAAAATAAAAATAAAACAGTACATTTAAATGTAGTTTAAAAGTATGTATAGGTATAGCAATCAAAACTATATATTTTAACGTTAAAAGTATTAAATATTAATCAAACAAAAACTCACAACACAGTTAGTTATGGCTGGTGTATTAATATCAAAACACTCTTGGTTAATACTAGCAGCACTGATGTCAATGGCCGGCTTTTCTTCATAACCGTTTGATTCAGTTTTTTTAATTTCTGATCCCACAATCTCATCAACCGTGGTCCAAGTATCAAATACCAATTCAGTTACATTATCTGCCTCGTCAACCGGTAGGGGTCTAGAAAAAATACGAGGTTCTTCTAATTCTGCACGATCCTGGTCCACAAGCTCCCTCGTTACACCATCTTCTTCGAATCCACTACTCATAGTATCAGATAATGGACCATCATTATCAATAACTTGTTCCAATATCAAAACGACTTCAGAACTGAGACCCGTATCATCACTAGTCTCTTCTGTATGTTGTTTTTCTGTCAACAGAAAAAGCTCGCTCGTATCTTTTTGGACTTGGTATTCGTTCGATTTTAAGGACTTGAGGTCTACGTATTCTACGTCATTGGACTGTCTAACACTGTCACTATGAATTGATTCTGCAGTTAGCATTATGTCTACACTATATTTAACACGATTGGCTGGAGTTTCACTTTCATTAAAACGTTTGGACAGTTCATTGTCGATGACGTTCTGCAACGAATCATCTTTGTCGTCTGAATCATCAGCTTTGTTAGTTTGCTCAACTGTGTTATTGGAATTTTCTGGTGCATTATCATATGTACTTACGTTATTGACACCCGCCATATGCAACGGTGACGGTACTGACGTTTTTCTGAAAAAAATGTAATAACAATTCAAATGACACAATTATATTTCAAAAATATTATAATTAACTAAACAACCATTACCTACTACGTAGTTATTGTTTCATTAAAAAAACATCGTAATACATACTATTATAGGGAAATAATAAATAACAACCAATTTAGGGACCTACATTGAGATTATTATTATATTTTATTTCTTATTTTATGTAGTCTAAACTACCCTACTGAAAGCTACAACCATTAATCCCACTATTAATGGGTTGATAAATAATTTAGTTTTGTTAAGTACTTATATAATATATTATATAACTAGTTCTGATTTGCTTAAATTGAAATTGTAATTTGTTGTACATTTTGTACAGTAGGTATACACTATATACACACATATTGGTACAATAAGTATAAATGAAAACCTATAAACGATAATAATACTTATTATTAATATTATTCCAAACCATAATGCAAATCGTATAATTTTATCCATTAACAACTAAAAGCCGTTGACATAAAAGTGATATATTTGAAATAGTATAGTAGTATAAAATTATTCTTATAGGGTTTACGTCTTACGACCAACAGAACCCTAGTATAGGGGAAACTGGTTATTATCGTTATCGGTATAACCATATAGAACAATATAACGCATTTAAGTCATCACTTCGACTGTATATAGACAAGTTGAAAAACTGGCTAAACAACTCGTAAGATGAAGGAAGGTTAGTGTCTAATTTTAAAGAAAGTGTCGACCAGAAAATCATTTAAAACACTTCGTTTTATATTTAAACCACGGTACCGTATAGTCTACCGTGGTTTAAACAAATGCGCGTCCTAATAATATATACTAAGCTTTTAAGACAATACATAATATCATACAATTCTCACCCATATTACGTAAAGTAACGCCGAACAGCAATATAATATATTTTTTACGATTTTTCAATTGTAGGTAGGTAAGTGAAATAATAAAAATTATGTATACTGCTTCAGGGATATTATTTAGGTACCTACCTATTATTTAATAACATGAAATACGTACACAATGACAAGTTATTTTGTGGGAGTGGTGAGTTACACTGTATTTTGTATTCTAACTAGAGAAGCTACCATAAAAGTCAAACCACAAATAACATAATCTATAGTTGAATTTTACATTTAATTTATGTTTATATATACCTATCTATACAAAAAAAGTATTAATAAATTAATACACCACATTCATAAATTTAAATTATGAAAAATAACTTTTATGAACTTACAAATAATAATAATATTATTGTAGACTAATAAGTTAATAACTAATAACTAATTAATCAAGCAGAGCTTAATACTACAGCAGCTGCAACGCACCTTTATAGTTTATACGTCATGCTATATTGCTATATTATAAGTGTATGGCCAATTTATTCAAATTAAATCAACTTTGTAGGTACCTAATTAGTTGCCGCGTTAAATGCGTAATGCTATACGGTTTAATTAAAACAATTTCATACTTAAATAAGTTTTTCCACTAATTAATAATTATATTATTGATCTACCAATGACTTATTATGTTGCCATGCATGCCTATACGAAGACGCCCGGGTTTGATGCCTTGCGGCTACATGGACGCTCAAGAGCCGCGGTCGCAGAAGTTAACGGTTTGACCTGGCGTCCGATCAGCAGCGTTTTATCTAAGGATCACGAGCACCGAATCCTAAGATTCGTAAATTTTTCTGGTCGGGACTGCAGTTATCTCAGAGTTGGATTCCCGTTTCCCCACGAGGTATTTTGGTATTTATTTATCCACCATCATAGCGCCGATCCCATAGTCACCACGTTAGAAATAAGAAGCACCTCAACTCCGGCGGGCACCGCAGGTTAGCCAGGCAAGTCCTACCAAACTGCGATGGGCACTCCACTTCCCATGGTACTGACTAGGATTTTATTACTAGTTGACGTCAGTGCAGGGTCAGTCCGAGATTTAGTCCCTCTGCAAGCGAGCTCTGCCATTATTTTAGTTCCCAGACCGGGTTGGTCATCGGTGATTCGGGGTGGATAAAGTCTTGAAATTCCACGGGTTTCACCACTTTTCGTGTACTAGTTTAAACAAACTACCGTAAGCAAAGTCGAACTAGTAATCGACGGTCCCGAATATTCGTGAACCAACTTCTCCTGACTGCCCTAGCCATAGTTTGTCCCTGGTGCCCCTTTAGGACGGAAGACACAGGGTCATCTTCCGGCTCGTACCTGTTAAATCTTACGGCGCCCGAGGACAGCCGCGGAAACAAGGAAACGAGTGATAGTTTCTACGGTCAACTTCCGAAAAGTGTGGAGTCTGCCCGATTGAAAGTTAGCGACCAAGCCCGAAGGCACGGCCGGACGGCATTGCCACGGCAAGATGGACTTTTGTCGACCCCGCATGCATACCTACAGTATACCCCGTTAATACCTTGTTGTCAAGCTAAAATCGATTATTAGATTTTTGGACATTTTTCGAAGTAGTCACTTACTCAATATTAAATGTAAATATTCGATTCAATTAATTATTTTTAAAAAAAAATAATAATAATAAGCCATTATCAGTATTAGTTTGAGAAAAATAATATACCTAATTGGCCGTAACGAATTAGTAATGGTTACAGTATTTATAGATCACATTTTTTTTTTTATAAAACTATTGTACGAATATTTCACGAGCGTAAACTCTATAGGTTTGAACTACTTCTTAACATATTTAATTTAATTAACTATTTAGCCAACAAATTGTACCAATAAGTACCTAATAACATTCAATATATAAATAATTCATAATTAAATAAACACATAATACATTATATAATTATGTAAATTATTGAATATATACTGGTATATACAAGAATTTGTATTTTTGAGGACAAAGACTTTAAAGTTTAAATTAATACGCGAATAACCAAACTAACATATTTTAAATTTCTAAATTTCTAAATGTTACAGCATATTTAACTTATTAAAAATAATGATTTAAATACAATAATAATATTACAATTATTATTTGAATTACAGATAGCCCAAAACTATTTTAATATAATGGGGGCCATAATGGGTATAGTTATTCTTAAAAAGAATTTGTATGTTTATAAGTCAATACAAAATAATAATTGTAGACTGTCATAATTCTACCATATTGGTATTATTTATATGTTATTTATATATGATCAATAAATTGTATCCATCACACTGTTGAAGGATTAAGGACACTTCATAAAAGTTCAATGACCCCTGACAGAATAATCCACAAGCATCACATGGTCCATTGCCAGTTTCTAGACATGTGGAAGCTTTATTATTAAAATAACACGAATGTAGCAATAATTAGAAATGAAATGGAATGGCAAGTATTATAGAACCTGGTAAAACTATATAACAAAATGTAATATTGTCACTTCGCTAACATGGAAAATAATTAAGTTATCGAGATGCCTTTAAAGATCGGAAATCTAGTCTGAATGTGCTTTGAAAAGTTCAATAGAACATACAAAGTTTATGATAACAATAGTAAATTTAAGCGCAATGAAAAGCTAAACACGATTATTTTCAAAGAACGTTCAAAATCTTTTTTTTAACGTGATAAATTATGTAAACTCATTTTTAAATTGTTCAACAGAACATCTAATATTTTGCACCGGAGTAAAATGTCTTATACTCACGATATCTATATCCTGCCTGCATATTTATTAAAAAAGTAAAATAAAATTAGTATAAGAAATTGATACTTTTAAAATGAAGCAATATAATATTATTAAATACTATCTACACGGTGGATTAATTTATACACAGTATTTATTTTTTTTTATCAAAAATGATCAACCAAAAAACATTTGAAGCATATAATATATAATTATTATAATCACTAAAGTAGGTATATAATAAAATATTCAAAAGTTGAAGTCATTTAGTTTTAAGTACAACAATCCATGGGCGTAACTAAAAGTAGAAGACATTGACTTTACTATAGGTAGTTATAGAACTGGATCAATGATACTATAAAAGTATAAAACATTTACCACACGTCATGCAAATTGACTATTGTTTACTCGTATGGGTATATAAAAATACATTAAATTTCACTTTAATTAAAATAAAATATGTACCTACCATTAAAAATATTAATATTACTACAACTGTATTAAACAATACAGTGAGGTACTATACAAAAACTATTTTCAGTTTAGTGATACTATAAAACTTGTTTATTGTTAGGTATAATTTAAAATGTTTTTATTAAGTTATTTTAAATAACTAAAGTGAAACTTCCATTTTACGAAGTTTCGTGAGCAAAAAAAAATAGTATTATAGAGACATTCGTTAAATAGAATTAAATAAATTTGATTCTAATTTGGTTTGTTTTTCAAAAATATTTTGTTAAGAGGACGTAACACTGGCATTGGTTGTCTCCGTCTTACAAGTGCGTAACTTAATACAAATTTACGTTCAGCAGATTACGTTTGATTCCGGTAGTTTAACAATAAGAGTGAATCGACCTGCGATGATATAAGCACATTATCTGTGTTTGTATGTGGTTTTTTTTATGATTTATTTTTTGGTAATTTTTGGCAAGTTTTGCGCATTTAATATAGCATAAATTAACTCACTTAAAAACTGAATTATCATAAATAACCCATATACCAACACAGATGTTCTTACCATCAAGTTTCATAATAAGTCAATTCACTCTAATTTTTAAAACAATGAAGCTAAACGTGACATTCTGAGCATACATTTGGTATATATTACGCACTTGTAAGACGGAGACAATAAATTCCCGTGTTACGTTATCTTAAACAGAAAATGTTGGAAGTTCGTTATATAGAAGTTTCACTATTTTACCTATTCAAGTTTTCCAGACTATAAAATATGATATCAGTAAACTAAAAAAAAAGTTGAATTAAAGACAAAGTATGTACAAGTATTTATGGACCTATCAAATACTTGATAGAGTAAACACAAATTAATTAATTGTGTGAGAAATACAAATAAACAATACAATTTTTTTTTAAATTAATATTTGATAATTTAGCTTTTTTAATTAAAGATAACCCTCTGCATCAATGCCATTTTTTGTACATGCTTAGAATTTATAAAATAATATTAATAACGGTAATTATATTAGTTTATCCAATCATAACTGCTGAAGAAAGGCAAATATGATTGGTGTTGAAATATCTGATTTAAAAATTAGCTTTATTATTTTCATACGGCTCTCTCGAACATAATATAGTGTTGTGATATATTTAAAACTAAAACTATACAATAATTATTAAGTAATATAGAAAGCTATTTTTATTTGTTACATACTAAAACAATTTGACAATTTAATATTTTTTTTAATGTACTCTGAGCAACCAATTAATCAATACTAAGATACCATATTTCAACATAAAACATATGCGAATTTCGATTTGAAAATACAGGATTTATATTCTATCTACATAATCAACAGGATGTAACGTACACAATGAGATCACATTATCTGTGACGATTGAATCTATGACTGGAAATAATAGTATAAAACCAAATCCTTAGAAAAAAATAGAATTTAATATAGTACATAGAGTCAAAATAACAAGCGCCAATGTATCAAGTTCACTAACCTACAGAGCAATTTAGCCTCGTGAGAAATATTTCCACCACCGTCATCTTGTTAACAATAGAAAAAAGTTATAAGACACAATATACTGGTAATTAAACATATTACTTTTTATTTTAAAATTATTAAATTAATAATTAACAACTTTCAAGTCTTTCAAGCACAATTTTTTCTTTAATATTTTACACGAACAGTAGACAAAAATATAGAGAGAAAAAAATATAGGATTCGATTGATATCATCCGATTAACATAAAAATTGCTCAATACAATATTATTTTATTAGTCCGGAACCTATACCTACTTGCGTACAATAATAATTGTACTAGGCGTTTTATGCATGAACATACAGGCCAAGAATCTGAGACATGGAACATTTTCTTTATGTAATTCTCTACCAAAGATATTTTCGTTTTGGCACTGCCGACAACATTCTTGTACTTTTATATGTGTACATTCAAATGAACGACGAAAGAAGCTGATACGATGCACACGTGAATGTGTGCATACGCATAAATAGAGATTAATTTTTATGCTTTCTGATTCAATAGTTAGTAATTACGTTATTATAAACGTATAGAAATAATTTTTTATGTAACTATACTTAACATATTTTATTTATTTTTATATTCAACAAAAATAGTGCTACTTCTAAATAACATTTAAAAATGATAATTTAAATACATAATTCCCAACTAACTGAAGGAACGAAACCTATAAAATACACACACATTTAGGGCAGCTCTTTTGTGGTATCGAATTTCTTGGTAAAGAACGTGATTTTTAGAATAAACATGCTTCTACATGGGAGTCGTACAGTATTACAGTGTAAGGGACCCTACACAAACGTAGACTACACACAATATGTTTTCAAGATATTATACCTTAATATTTCCCTCAGAAAGGAATGTCAACAATATATTAGCACATTATAATAAGTATATGTATACAACATTTCTGACACAGTTAAGAAAAAATTGTAATACCTAGTCAATAGCTACTACAAAATTACAACAATGTTATCCGTAACATATTTTATAATAATTTATTATCCTCTGTTCAGCGTTTATAGGAAAAAGTATGATAGTACATGCATAGTTCTTACCCGAAATACACTATCGTGAGCAATTAGGGTTGTGATAGCCTGTGGGAATGTGTACAACCTACTATGCACTCAGCTCTCGTATTAAACGTAAATATTATTATTACAACAAAATATTAATTCAATAATAGCTAGATTGCTAGAATATCAAAGATATTTATTTAATCAATTTGGAATAATAATGTCTATAAAATACACATATAAGGTTGTGCTGGTCTAAATATCTTATAATTATTATATCACATGTTCGTCCCTAACTTTTTGATGACACGCATGCTATTAATGAAGTAGTCAGATTTTTCACTGTGGGAGAGGTTACAATAAAATTAATATAAATGCATAAGACAAATATTTAATTGACTCATTTTTTAATTTAAATTTAAATATGTTTTTAAATACCTAACTGATGTAATACTATGAATAGTAGTTATAAATTATTGTACCTACCTACTTCACATACAATATTAAATGACAGATAGGTCAACTATATTTAACAATACAATAAAATAGTCAACATTGTAATAAGATAGAAGATAAGCCCAAAATTGCTAAATAAATGTTTATCCATATTGTTATACGATTACAAAAGCATAACAAATACAGTTATTTTCAGTATACACATTACACAACAATAACATTTTTTTTTATTAAATTCTTATTTGAAATAACTAATAGGTAAGTAATATTATATAGGTACAACGAAATGCTCCATAAGTATATATGCGTTAATATAGTATATGGTACAGAAATTAAGGTTAATTAAAGGAGCAACCCATTAGTCACACTTAACTCGATAAAAAAATAACATTATTAATTTATTTCCTATTACTGTGCACTAAGGCGATGACTCTATGGGTCAATAAACAATAAAAACTAAAATTATAATTTTTATTAATAGATAAAATTTAATTAACACTGTCAATTTATATAATTTATAATATTATATGTACCTATTACTTATAAGCTCATGTATAATTCTGAAATACTAAATTGTCAATACTTTAATTGGGTGTTAAATCCAAAGCAAGTCCCAATAATAAAAACGCATAACGTCATCAGCATAATAATATGCAAAACAGATATTCTTAGGAAAAAAATAAAAAAATAATACTAGATGAGTACCTACCTAATATTAATTATGTAATATATTAAATTAGAATATTTAAAATAAATACAATTTAACTGAGTAATAATTAGAATCAACAGTACCTACTAAAAAGAATCCAAATTATAACTGTTTAAAATTAGTTAGTAAACTATAATTTATTATTATATTGGTACATTTAATTTTAATATAGAAAAACATATAACTTCACATGCTCATAAAAAAGTTAACTAAAGTAATATTAAAAGATCAATGGGCGTGAAAATTTTTAAAAATGTAGGTAATTTGAATGCTGTCAAAACCAATTTTTTTTAACTTAAACCGTTAAGTTGGCAAACTTCAATATTAGTTATTTTAATCTTATTTAACAGAAGTAGCCAAGTACTATATTATGGAACTTTCCTGGGACAATATTTAAATCTTAAATTTCATTATTACTTAACATTTTGTTTGTGACCAATTATGTGTTTATTATCATTCTTAGAGTAGAAATATTGAGAAGAATAATATGCGATTTATAGTATGGTCAAGAATTAAATATGTAAGGTTATGTGGATTGATGCCAACCAAGTTTCATGCTTCATTATAAAAATATGTGATGTTTTATTTTTGAGCTCTACTTATAAAATTCTATTAATATAAACCACAAATATTATTTCAAGAAAAGGCCAGTTTATTTATTATATTATTCTTAATATTTTAAATTAAAAATACTTTAAAAAAATATAGGTATATAAGATAAAGCCGCAATACAAATATTATTACCTAATATGTTCAGAATTATTATATAATTTTATATTCCTAAAATAGGTACCTATCGAGTTAAATATTGATGAGCTATTGATGAATAGTCTTTAATAAATAAAAAGTATTACGACTTTAATAAGAAATAACATTGCAAGTACATAATTTAATTATAAATACCTAATTTTTTCTAATCCCAATAATAATAAACTTTTACAACAATACCTGTCATAATCTTGTACACGGCGTGATCATTTAACTATTGTTATTTGTTATAACTTATAACTTATAATATAATATATGTATAACCTAAAATGAATAATGTACATAAGCAATAAGTCGGGCAATAAAATAAGACAATATGCAATCAAATATTCCAATCTACAGCTTAAAGTAATAAACACTATAAAATTAAATTAAATGCATTTTAAATGTTACCAACATTTTTAGTTAGGTACATGCAATTAAATATAACAGTAATAATCTTAGATTCGATAAGTAAATTGATTTGTTAGTCATTACATTAAATATGATTTACTATAATAAAATTTACGTACGTAGGTAAATTGTAATAGTTTTTAAATACCACCTACTAACTAAGAAGTAATAGTTGAATTTACTGCTACGAGCATTAATCAATATGCATTCAGAACCAATTTACTATAGGTAACCCACATATTATTAAGATAATATAAAATATTAATTAAAAATGTTGAAATGTGCTTACAAATTACAATGGTCTTAATAATTGTCTTCTATACACCGAAAATTTATAGCTCTAAAAAAACATCAAAATACGTAATTATTCAGATAATTGTGGTCCAATTTTTAAAATATATTTCCTTATAAATGCATGTTAATATAATATAGTTAAGCACATATGCTTGGTATAATACTTTCAACCTTTCAAAATATAACTTCCGACATAAAGCAATTTTTATAAGATTCCTTGAACTAGCCATGGACTAAAAATCTTTAGACAGCGGATATTAACATTGAACGTTAAGATACAAAATATACTTGTCTTATATTTATATTATACAACAAGAACCAATAAAAACACATAGGTACCTAAGTAATATAAAATATTACTAACAATAAATATATTGCTATATATTGCTTATAAGTTATAACTAATAAATATATCTATTAAAAATAATGGTAATGAAATGTATAAGTTACTTACATTTATTTTACCAGAAAGAAATATTTATTTGTTTATTTCCACGTTTATTTCTCTACATATTATAGAATAAATTGCAGGTGCACCATCATAAAAACAATTTTAATCAAAGTATTAAAAACAAAGTTCTAATAACTACGACTGAGTAATATATATTTACGTAGTGAAAACCTGATACATAAAATTAAATACATATATAACTCATGGCAGGTACTAGGTACGTATAAGAAAATAGATAATTAGATAATGATACGTAAACACTTAAAATATCGTCTGGTAACAGGGATTTTGAGATTTACGATAGTAATTTTTGTTTATAAATAGTTGCTATTGGTTATAGAATAAATAATTAATAGAAATTAGTATTTATTATTTTATTGGTTGCCATTGGTTAATCGAGCAGATCAGGAACAAACATGCATCGAATCGAATTTTTGCACATTGCCTACCAAGGTGGTATACTTTAAGTCGCTCATCGGCGTTGTCCATGACGTAGGCGGAGTGCCTATCAGGGACCAGGGTAGCTGGGTTGCACTTACTGCAGCGAGTTACACCCAAAAGGAGTTGAACTATATCACAATTTGTTTAAGAGTTGTTATTTTTTACGGGAAACGAATTGCGAGGGATCAATTGTCAAAAATAAAATTGTATTTTATTGCCCATTTGTAAGATTAAGTCGTTTTTCAAAGTTTATGTTTTATACTTATCAGAATATAGAATATTAGAATAAGAACCAGAATAAGAATTAAGAAAGTATCTACTTTATTTTAGATTCTGCAGAGTGAAACGATGGATGTATTGATTTTACAGTGATGGAAAGTGAATCTAGTTGGTACTTTGGGGGGTCAAAAGTAAAATTTTTCCAGTAGTTTTCAAAAGAGCCGAAAAAAACAAAAGAAAAATTAAGGAAAAAGGGAATTTTTACGCAAAATCTGTTTTCGAGAAAATTGATTTTGGTTTTTGGTTTAACTTTAAAACAAATGACCGTAGATACATGACATTTTCACTGGTTGTTTATATTTATATTTTCTATACATGATAAAATTTTCAAAAAATTGTGATTTGTTTTAAACTGTTTAGGAACATTTTCAGTTTCCAATATTATTAATTTTTTTTTCTATGAATGTCAATAAAAATTTATTTATTGAGTAAAATTACTTGAAAATTTAATACGAGGCTCCTACTATATTTTTACAATGACATTTGAAAAATATTAAAAATCCTTAGTCACAGTTTTTTTTATTAACATTTAAAGTTCAAAAATTGACAAAATATGTAAAAATCACGAAAATTAGCAAATTATTTTGGGTTAAGAATTAATAAAAATTTTTCTTTTTAAATCTAAGAGTTGAAAATGTAATACAAGATTTCTCATAATATTGTCTACCTTTATCAAAAAAAAATGTCTACAAGAAAGTCAAATTAAATTTTTATGAGTGTTTGAAATTCATATTTTTACAACATTTGATATTCGCTCGATTTCTCATGTGACGATTTTCTTATTTTATTGTAATTAAAAAACGAATGACTGTAGATATTTGAAATTTTCTCTGAAAGTAATATTTTCATTTTCTGTACATCATAAAATGTTGAAAATATTTTGACTCTTTTTGAGTTGTTTACGGACATTCTCAGTTTTCAATTTTTTTTAGTTTTTTTTTTTCTATAAATATCAATAAAATTGTACTTGTTGGTCAGTATAATCATTTTAAGTTCAAATTTAGATGAAATTACATATTAAAAAACCTGGAATAACTATTTTAGTTATTTTGTTGTGATTGTATAATATTATGTGTGGGTACTTGTAACTTCTAAAGTATACTATTATATATCTATGATAGTGTCACGGTTTGTTCTTGATGTATAACGCGTTATAAGTACTTATTGGATATTGTGATATGATTAATTTGGAATTTATTATAGGTCAATTTTTTTAATACCATAGATATGTTATAATATATTATACAGATTCAGTTTCCGCTCAGAATCGTTTTTCTCATACAATGATATTATATCATTGAATTCAAATTTAATACCATCCATTATACAGTGACCCACTTGTAACCCACTATACAGCAGAGCGAACATTCAAAAATCGTATTTTAATAACTATATTTTATACTATAATATGCGTATATTCAAGCTGAAGAATAATTTGGTGTTTAGCTCTTATATACCTAATAGGAGTAACCAATGTGTATAATTGTGCACCACACGTATCACAGCTGGGGTAGTTCCAGAACGATGAACCTGTTTTATAATAGTGTGGGAATTATGAAATACGTATTAGCTCTTTGTAAATTAACGCAAGTACTTACTCCCACACAGCACGTAATAATCACTATTCTTTCAACTAAAAAAATATAATTTAATATTATAATGTATAACACTAAAAGTTAGTTTGAACGGCTCGTGAAATATAATATATATAATAGCTAAATTGTTTTTTTTTCTTTGAAGCAGTGTTTATTTAAACCATTCTGAGTATTTCTTATATTTTCGCGAAAAAATATAATATACCAGATACCTACTAGTCCAGTTTTAATACCACATATGTACCTTTACACGATTGCACAAGTTATTATCTAGATGTAGTGATTATACCGTTATTTTTGTAAAACAGTTCAGAATTTAAGTGCATTTTGATTGGCCAGTTTTGCTTAAATAAAAGACAATATTTTAAATGAGGCACACAAGTTGTCATAAAAAACCAGTTTTGTATAGTACATTTTAGGAATGCAAAAGTAATTTTAAATTACTTTATTCTAAATTATTGGTAGTAATATACTGGTGTAAATTATACTGTAGGTATACATTTTACAATTCAGTCATCATAGACTAATTATTTAGTAAAAATATCAAGTATATTAATAATTAATATACACGATCCATTATGAAATTCGTTGTCATAATAGTTGTGGACATTTTGGTTGTACGAAAATTACGATAAAAATACTAAATGTCGAGGTATTTATTAGATAAGAAGTTAATATGAGAAATTGTAAAATTTTAATAATTTTCCAATTTGAAAATATACGAAGTATAAGTATATAATTTTACGAAACTGTACGTCACTATCTATAATATAATATTATATTATATTATATAGGTACTCATATGTATACACTGTACATAAAATATGATTTATAAAATCATTTAAACTGTATTTACACTAGTCACTATAGACATTAGGTAATAAATTATATATTCATAGAACATAATATTAAAAATACAAATAAAACAAAATAACTTATCTATAGGTACCTATATTATACTGAACCAAAATATGTCAAAATATATTTTTATATTGGTAGGTTGTTATACTATCCGTGTTCTTTTAACGAAATATACCATTTTATTTCCAATTTAATTCCAAAAATAATACACTCGTGGTTCATAATCTATATCTAGTAGTAATGTAATCCAAGTATTAAAATAGCAATATTAAGTATTGTAGTAGCTACTAGCTACATATTGAGTACTAATATACATTCAAGTTTTTATAATTTTTTAATTCTCAAGAATGTTTATAATTTATACATAAATTAACCTAGGTATTCATGGGATCTTCATAAAATAATCTTTACTGTATATTTTGGAACAAGCAAAATAATAAGCTGACTTTGGATTAGCCAAGAAAAAATTATTTTCTACCAACCATATATTTCTATTATCGTGTATACAATTTTAAAAAACAAATAAGTTAATTGTAAGTTTACAAAAATAGTAAACATCTCAACATGAGCTTCTTCATAATATACTAATATTTTAAACGATTAACAAAAAATACAAACCAGGTGACAGCTGAATAGCTGATGGTATAGGAAAATACGAGAAAAATATTTCAATATATTTTAAGTGATCGTAACCAAAGTAATAAGCATGAAATAACGGTAAGAAATAGAGAAACTAAAATAAAATATGTATACTTCTCCATTTGTGTATCTATACAATTTTTATTTTTTTGCAATATTACGCATGTAATGGTTGTAAGTCCAATTTTTAAAGCTAATCGGAAGAATATATTATTATTGTTATAGGTAGCAGAAAGCAGTACTGACTACTGACCTTCAGCTGCATCATAAGCACTAACGGTTAACGTCAACCGAGCGGCACGTCGTATAAGACTATACTATACTCCGAGCTGTACAGTCATACGGACATACAATATTGCAATTGTCTAGATTTTATTCATAAACATTAAATACCATTTATGTTACATATGATATAATATGTAAAATTACGTATTATAACAGTTATAAAGAATCTAAAAATACTAGAAAAAATTAAAAATGAAATACTTTGGTAATACATCCTCGCGTATAATTTTAAATAAATTGGTATCTTCGACAAAATTGACATGAATTATTATTAAAGAAATAAACATAATCGTAAAAACACGTAACATAATAATACACAATGCTAATTGTCTGCTATTAGTTTACAAATATTATACGATTGTCGATAGCAAATGATTGGCATAATCCAGAGCGTAATTTAAAAACCAATTATTTTTTTGACTAAAATTATTATTACAGTACTCGGTTTTCAATTTCTTTAAAAGAAATAAGTAGGTATATTGAATACTTGAAAAAATAGAGTTAACCACCTATACATAGACTATTCAATATAATTGCAGTCATATACCAAGTAGATGTCCAATATGAATATACCATTATACCAACTTAAATACTTTTGAGAAATAATACCTAATTAATAATCTTACACTTTATATAATCTCCGGAAGATAATGAATAATATATTGCAAGTAGAATTTGATTGAAATATACATTAAAGGTATATTAACAAATTACTATAACGGCTAACAAGGCCAGGTACAAAAATCTCTATCGAAGGACACTGATATGGTCATTAAATTTCAAGGAATAAAATAGTATAAAAGAAAAGAACGTCTTTAATAGTAAATTAAGATTGTTAAATATTAATTTTAATTTTTACTAAAATATATTTTTAAAAAAAGCACTATTGTGTAAATCTACAGATACGCAAAGCAATTAATTAATTTAAAACATATTTTGCTAACAAACTTTAAATATTTTAGAAACATAAATTCTACATGTGCGTATTTCAAAATATTTTATGGCTCATGCATTTTACTGTTTTACATCTTTGGCAACACAAAACAATGTGTGCCACGATAACATTTTCAACCAGAAACTCCCGAGTCACAATACTTCACAGGCAAAACCTGCATCGCGAACCGGTTTTTCTTTCATCCTTTCTCGGGGTCAATGTTAGCCGCAGAAGAAACATGAAGAGTAATTTTTTCTCAAACAATGGTAGAACTTATAAATTTGCACTATTCAAATTAACAGATGGTAAGACGTTCAATATAAAATGTATTTATATTTTTAACAGCTCGTGAAATCAAATAAGCAAGTATTTAATTAAAAAAATAAATTATAAATATTTTACTATAATAAAAATCTAATAGGTAAGTACTACACGAGGTACTACAGTAGTATTATGTTTACGGTTATACGTGTTTATGCTCGTGTTTATATGAATATATAATTCTGATCATAATAAAACATTTTTGGATGTTAAAATATAATGTACCTATTTATGTGAATTATTTTATAAGAGTGCCGAGTTATCTAATTTATTAACAGGTTTTATTTTAAATTGTAAGTCATTTTCGAG
Organism: Acyrthosiphon pisum; assembly: GCF_005508785.2. Taxonomy (NCBI): domain Eukaryota; kingdom Metazoa; phylum Arthropoda; class Insecta; order Hemiptera; family Aphididae; genus Acyrthosiphon; species Acyrthosiphon pisum. The sequence continues at coordinate 34,959,114 of NC_042494.1, read as the reverse complement.
ATGACGTTTTTTTTTTAAAATGAAAAATATTGCGATATTTGAGATAGTTGTTAGGTTATCCCGATTAATATAGTACCTAACAACTAATAAGTACCTAGTGTTAAAACAGTACCTAGTGTTAAAACTTTTGCTTAAAAGACAAGGGCATTGTATAGTATAGTAGGTTTCAAGAAAACCTCGTAATTGAGCAGATCACTGTAATGGATGTATACAATTTGAATCATATAAATAATTGTATACGAAAAGACGAAAATCGATTCTGATCGGTGACGCTACCTCAGCATGTAATTCCTACTTCTAAAGATATTTTATAATTTATTTGATTTATTATCAGTAAAAAGGTCGTTAAAAAGTTATACGGTATAATAATTATTAATTATTGTATCATTATAAATAATAATAATATTATTGGCAATACCAATGAACAGCAATCGCATGGTGTGAATAGTTTTGTGGTACAAATAGATTAAAAGTGATAAAAATCTTTTGAAATTTAGTTTTGTGAATAATAATACCTAACTAGTAACTAATGCAAAAAGTTCAAGTCCCTACGGGCAACAATTAATATTTTTTATACCCATATTAAATTTTCAATTTCACGTATCATTCACAAACAAAAATATTATTCACAAATGTATAAAAACTAAGCAATTTAAAAAAATAATAATAACTGAAAATGCTTTAAATAAAATAATTACTGATATGTTCTAATATTTTAGTAACAAGAATTAAAAAAGAACTGTAAACTGTCAACTGTTACAAATATTACTTATAAACCTAAATTATAATATAACTTACTGTTTTCAATGATATATTTTGTATTAATATTATAGAATATAAGTAGTATAAATTGGTTTTATGTAAAAAGATAACACATTCCTAGTCAACACAATGAAATTGCTATTTAACAATTGAACCAGGTTTAACTATTATAATAATGTACATGAAAGTAATAAACAGTACCTAGACAATGTTATTTCAAACTTGTGAAAGGACTAAACACTAAAGCCATTGTTTTAATTAAATTGGAAGCTTTCTTTTACTCCACAAACAAGATATCTGACAGATGAATTACTCAAACATGTGATACATTTTAATTGCTACTGTTAAAGTAAGGGTAATAAATAATACTCCAGTATGAATATCAGAATATATTAAATTGTTTAAATTATTAAAAATTGTTAGATATTAGTCAAGTTATTAGAATAAAATACATACATATTGTTGAATACATTATGACAACAAATTATTCGATCATAACTAGGTAAGTACCTATCTATTACCTATAGTATATAAATACTTAAAATCATTGATTATTAATACCTATATGGTATTAGTTTGAGTAGGAGGCATATACATACTATTTACAATCAAAACTATGTAATGAGAAAAATTGTTTAGTTTTTTATTTGAATCATTAGAAATTATATAGAAACATACACTGCCAAGTTTATTCACTACTCGACACACCAACACTTTGAATTTATATTAAAAAAAAAAAAATGACTTAATATTTCAATAAAGCATTTTAACTTATAAATCGTAATATCCATACAAATGACGTGCGTCAAAATATAAAACAAAAATTACTATTCTGTTATTTAAAAAAAAAAAACTAATTATGTACAAAAATAGGTATGTAGGTATAAAATGGAAAAAATTATAATTTTTTGCAAAAATGTGGTGTTATAAATAGCCACTTAAAATTAAATATAAGTTTTACTAGGATAATTAATTAACTCATAGATCAAGTACCTATAATATTAATAGAGGTTTGAGAGTTATTTTAATTCAATTTATTTTAGTAACTTAAAATAAACTTGAATGCTATATGAAATAGGTACCTAAAGTAAAATAATTAGATGGGGAATTAGATAAAATAAGTAGTCTATCAAAATCCTTTATCTAAATTTGTCAACTAAACAAAATTATTTTAAATACCTTTTGTATTGAATATCACAAAGAATATTATACTAAAATGTAGTGCCGATTACTAAATAGGTACCTACTTTAGCCTAATATTAAATATATTATCTACTGGCTTCCAGCTACATTTAAATTTATTTAATACATTATTTACAATCGTCAATCGCTTGTAATAAAATGTGGTAGACCTATCACATTTATTGATTGGGAACTCAGTACCTACTCTTGTGGTTAATTCTTCTGTAACATTCTGCCTCAATGATCTTAAAGTTAGTTTGTGTGCACCTCGGTGTGCACTAATGTACCTGTACTAGAAGTCTAGAAAGGTAGTAGCTCGGCAGTAGAAAAATACTTTTTTGTTTAATTTAATAGAATATTTAAAATTCAACAAATTGTTCATGGTGAATAAAATTCTTGTTTCTACCTATTAAAATTATGAAAAAAAACTAAAATACAGACAAATACTAATTGTTGATGACATGAAATTTATGAAAATAATTGTATTGTACATCAAAATGATATAGGTCGGTAGGCATTTATTCTACAGCTTCTTTAATGCATTTTTATTTAAAGTTGTGTAGAATATAGTGTTTCCCAACCTTTTTATTGTGGCAACATACCAAATGAGTATTCCATTTTTTAGCAACACCTAATCCTAAATATATAATTTATATACACAGATGACGTATAGATTAAAAATAAATACTTTATAGTACCTATATAATAGTTAATAGAATAAGTACTTATAAAACATAAGACACAGGTATTGCTGGTTTTTTAACCATTAAACCCATTCTTCTGTTTTACCATAAATATAATTGTGTAAGAGTAACAAATCTTTAAATATTAATAATCATTCTAAAATTAAGATTCTTAATGGCTATTTTATTGTTGATGACCTGAAATCATTCTGTCTATCTCTGGTTTAACCAATTCAGTAGGCTCCCAACTTGTACATCTCGCTGCTTAATGAGATGACTATGTAACGTCTCAGAGATTATATTATGCACACATTGTATCACTGCTACACTATGCTTTGCAACCTATGTATATACCTACTACATATTATATAAAATAAAATATTTTTAATTTTGAGATCTATATGATCTAATTGTTTAAGTTTAAATAGTGTGAGCCAGGGTTTACTAAAATTGTACGGTTACTGGAAAATTATAATATTATAAAATACTGGAACCGAGACTGGAACGTAATAGTACGTCTGGAGTAGCGAATGGTGTAATTATTCTGGATGTAATAGTATGTAGCAGTAAAAGGGTTAATAGATTTAGTTTTAACTAATTCACATAATTGTACAATTTAGAGGTTAGGTACCTAAACTCATATTTTGTAAGTAGGTACCTATTATATTAATAATTGCCAAAAATATTTTTAGTGTTCAAAATAGCACCTGGTTTAAACACAATCCTCTTCCATTTGTTACTGTTATTTGATATATTTTTGCTTGGACTGAAGTGTCAACTGCTATAAAATGGTGCGAACAAAATTTTAAAATAAACAAAATACTGTCATAGACTGGAACAACTATTTGCGGTAAGTACCTCCCTACTTGTTCTCAGTATTGAGGCAAGAAACCAAAGAAAAATGTTTGAAATAAACAAAAGCTTGTTTTCTAAGCGTACAAATAATGCAGGCAGAATACTTCAGCAACAATGGATTTATGGAGGACTATGACGTGAAACTTAAGTTGTCCTGATCCAGGTTCATGATCAAACCATGTATATCAAAAAAAAATTCAAACCAAAAATAGGTATTGAATTAAACATGATTAATTAAACATGATTAATTGTTAATATAAATAAAAATAATGATAATAGGAAAGTGTGAACATTTTAGTAGTCTCAGATAACAGGAGTAGTACCTATGTCATATTATTACATGCACACATTATTAGTATATTATATATAATGTAAGTAAACTATAAAGCTTTACTTAATAACTAAAAAATTTGTTTTTTAAAATTTGAATACCACACATACGTATTAATAATAAACCTATTATCAGCTATACCTATATGTCATATTGTCATGCCTACCTATGTATCAATCATAGTAAAATATGAAAAAAATGCAAATAATAAATACAATAAAATGTCATTTCTGCATAGTAGATAATATACAGAGGTGAATGTAATACTAATATTATTAATATTATTAACAGGTTTTGTTAAAAACATTGTTCAGTTATATATCTAAAATAAATATTGCTCTGCTGACACTCTCCCAACATATGCCCTGCAACTATTATAGAATACCATTTGACAATTGCTAGCGTTGATATTGTACACAATGAAACAATGAAATATATGTACCTATACCTACATACGTCCTACCTATCGTATTACTATGGTTTGTACACGAATATTGAGACGTTTTTACAGAATAATTATAATAGTAAGTAACAATATTAAGTGGATTCCTTGGTATTCGGAAATCCATTTTCGAGAAAATACGCAAAACCATAAGAAGCCAGTAGGGGTACCTACGTTTGAATACATGTCCCAAAGTGTGTACACGTTGAAATATGAAACCGATTTATTTTTAAAACGCTAAGAATGTATACGTTACACATTGTGTTACGTCATTTGTTAAAATTAACCAGACTATTAGCAGACCTTAAGTGTAACTAAATAAAAACGAGTTTTTTTCTAAATATATAAAATACACCGGTCCAAACGCAAACCCGTCGAGTTTATGCGTCAAGATCAAGTATTATCCTATCAAGTAATACCAAGTATATTATATTTTTCGATCACTTACAGTAATACTTCTTTGAAATATTTCAAGTCGGATTTTCAGCAAAACCGACACTCGCCCGCACACTGCACTAGATACAATGTTAGTTTTTTTTTTTATCAACTTCTTGACATTTACGAGTTAATTAATTTTAAAAATATAACAATATATAAATATTGAGAGTCGAATTCACCAATCTAATAGAAGTCGTGTGAAGCGAGAAAAAAACTACGAAAACACCGAACAACACAGTCCGAAAGTAATGACAAGACTAACGAACCGGCCGCGGTCTGGAAACTGCAGCAGAGTGGAATTTACAGTGCAACAGACGGGCAATAAAAGTGATAGCAAATAGCAATATAAAATTCCCTTGTGAGCCAAAAACGAAAGACTACTGAAGCGCAGTGTGACCAGCCTGTACGGTAAAAGAAAAAGTCGATAGACGCGACACCCGTCCGGCAGGTTACAACCACAGACAACTGCCGCTACTGCTACAATGCTCTCTCCGGTGACGGTAACCACCGATTTGTGGCGATAGCGATAACGATAGCACCACAAAATAAATTAAATGGCAGGCGGCACCATCGCGGCATCGCAATATCGCATCGACGGGTAACGGGCAGTGGCGTATTTACGAGGGGGGGTTATGATACTACTTTTAAGTTTTAAGTAGGTATCTATATCTGTTTTCTAAATGTTCTAGCCGTGGTAATTTGTCTGCTTTGATATAGGTACTATACGCCACTAGTCGTTCGTGGCATAAATATCGGAAAATAAAAACATATCTTTATGGTGATATGGTATACTATATTTTTGAATTCTCTGCGAATTATTTTTCATGCATGAGTGTTTATAATAAACCCGATAAATAGTCGGTAAATAAAACAAAATTACCATGAAGACTATAGATTTACCATACTGCATGGGTTTATTTTTACTGACTGAAAACATTGTATTCACCTCTGGGTTACATGTTTTAGATGTTTGTTAAGAGTTTTATCCAAATATTCATGAACTCTTGAAAATATTTTGTACTTTGCCTGTATCAACTGCTATACACCTAAACGATGTTTTTCAAGTTTTTATTGAGTATTAAGTCTTACCTAATAAATAGTATGACAGAAGTAAATATTTTATCAATTTTTCTATCTAATATTGAATATAACTATAAATTAGATAGTAATTATTATATACTTTGTTTATTATAACCGACTTAGACATTTAGGGCCCGTTTTACAATCATAGTTTAAATTTTACCAGGCGAATTCCGCGGTTTAACATTAGTTTAACTATTGTAATACGGACCCTTATAAGATGACGCTACACCGCGGGTGTTGTTTCTGTCTTACACACGCACGACACAGGAAATTGTCGTTCACTATTCTCAATAGTGAACTGATAGTTTTGATATTAGAGTGAATCGACCTATTATCAAAATTTTAGGTAAGAACATTATTTGGGTCTTAGAGTGGGCGATTTTTCGATATTTTCATTTTCGAGAAAAATAAGGGTATGTGAAATAACAAAAATTAAAAATGCTCATATCTCGCTTGAAAATTAAAATATTAAAAAATCGCCCACGCTAAGACCCAGAAAATGTTCTTAACTAAAAGTTTGATAATAGGTAATTTCACCCTATCGCCATCAAAACCAACAGCACACTATTGAGAATAGTGAACGACAATATGGTATGTCGTGCTTGTGTAAGACGGAGACAACACATACGGGTGTAGCGTC
>NC_042494.1:34894731-34951907 GCF_005508785.2 Acyrthosiphon pisum | reverse complement strand
CGTATTAAACACGGGATTGTCGTTGGTATGAATTTATAATAAATGCTATTAGGTACTATAGAATTTGTGTTAATTCTTATTTCACCTTGATCCACACTAAACCAACAAGTAAGAGGATTTTAAAAATGTATATTATATTCGTATTTATTGAGTGTACCTATTATTATATATTTCATCCCCCCCCTATCAAAATTCCTAAATACGCCACTGGTAACGGGTAACGTAGATACGCGTATTCATGTATTTCTAAAAACTGACCGTCTCGAACTCTTTGGTTTTCCTGTAACCCGTGGGCGGGAAAAATAAGATTTCGTATTGTTATGAGTTATGACGAACACTCAATTTCTCGTAAACACCTGCATGTAATCCACTTTAATATGATGTACCCAAATACTTGGTGTAATATCTAGGAATCTAGTTATTCTACAATAATATATTATTATCATTACTATATAAATACATACCTGTATATTTCATGACGTGGGTACGGGTAATTAACTAGGAAGAAGAATGTCAGAATGAGCGTAATAATTATAAAGAAATTCGAATTAATAATGGTTCTCATATAACGTACCTACGATAAGAATATATAATATATTATATATATTATATACAAAGTACTATAGACTACCAGCTATATCTAATGACTAATGTGCGAATATTTTAATTTCACCTGCGATCGTAATAAATTGCATTTTTAGCACACTTACCAAACTATTATACCACGCCAACATTAATACCTACCTAAGCTCATTCGATGTTAATATTATTACTAAATAGTAAATTGTAAATACTTATTAAAAAATATAAAACCTTATAAGATACTATTAAAATATTAAATTACAATAAAAAAAAACAAAACACATCATTGTAATCGCTAATAACGATATCGCTATAATATTAATATATTCTATAGCTGAGCCCCCCCACTTAAATATTGTGTTTGAAAAATTAACTGGACCCCCTCCGTGAAAAATTCCTAAAAAGGTACGCCACTGTTCTGTATCTTACATGAATATCCAGTCACCACAGTTCCCATTAAATTTAAATATTACTTATTAAAAATCTTGACTCTGGCATTATCACTTTAAATCCTTTCCAAGTACTAAAACCGCACTGTTGTAGAGACCTTAAATTTCATTAATTTTTTTTTTAAAAAGTCTACATTTACATATCATTTTAAATTAAACTGAAAAATAATCCGGCTCAAATAGTGTCACTGCTTGGCGAGTGGCGTCTTCTTTTTTTACCTTCTAGCTTTCATGCAACTTGAATGTTCTCTATTCTAATAATACCTATATTTATTGTAAATTGTTCTTTTTATGCAGATTGTAGACATAGGTATATTATATCTATACAGAAGGTGATTCACCTAGCGTGCTCACTCCCTTTTTCTTTAATAAGGCAGTTATTCAAAATCTGATTTTTGATACATTTTTTATACACACTTATACTTAAAGACTATATTTTTGAATTCTTGACATTTTTTTGTACCACTTAAGGAGTGTCCTGTGGCGATAAAAACTTCTGTTTTTAAAATGAGAACTCCCCTTTTTACTGTAAATTATTTAGTGGATATTTTTTTTAAATAGTTTATGTATACCCAATTCAAAATTCGGACTAGTAGTTTCTCAGCAGTCAGCTATTAAATTTTTTATTCTAAGGATAATAGTCTCTAAAAGTGATTTTACAAAAGTATAAATAAGATGTAATATTGTAATATTAGATCTAATATTTATTATACTTGGACTATTTTTACAAATTATTAATATTGATAAATTAATATTAATTACCTACATTTTTAAATCACCATAGCCCCTATATCTTCCAAACCCTTTATCATGGACCTATTATCCTTAGTACACAAAGTTAAATAACTTAAAAACTACTATTGTTTGAATTTTATTCTGATACATCGAAATGTTCAGAAAAATGAACTGGTAAATAAATTGCGTTCAAAAAGGGGGTTCTCATTTGAAAAACAGAAGTTTGAGTCTCCACAGAACACTCCTAAAGTACTACAAAAAAAATTCAAGAATTTAAAAAATAGTCAAGTATATTTGAAAATTCCAAAAAATCAGAATTTAAATAATTTCATTATATTTTAAGAAAAATGGGGGTGAGCATACTTGGTGAATCACTCTGTAGTCTATATTACATTCTAATTATGGATATTATGTATATTGTTTTACGTGTAAGGTGTATTATCAATTATGTATAACATTGATTAATTGCGCATGTAATTAATCAATGTGTTTACTGTATAGTGATTAGTGAGGTATATTATAGATAGATATTAGTAGGTAGGTATACCTTCTACAATACTATTATAAATTATAATTTATAACTTAGAGCCATTCTAAATTCTAGAACCTAGGTAGTAGGTTCTTGCGGTATTATTTTAATACATGGGTGTTACTGTATTAGTAATTATGTTACATATTATGTGATATGTGGAATGTGGTGGATAGCCTTTCCTCATGGGAATTTTGCATGAACTATGAACTGAAAACGTCTTAATATCAAAATAAATCAATACGAAACTATATTATATTTTGCCTAATGCCTTTCCGTAAACAATATTACACCATCCATCATTCAATTGCTTCTTTTTTAAGTACTAGATAATATAAGAAGCGTACCTAATGTATTTACCTACATGTTATTTTGGATCGTTATTACATTCAATACGCCTCGCGGGTCAGTCAGTCAGTCTATCAACAGTAAGTTGACTTGAACATGCCGCTGCTCTGTGTATTAGGACATTGGGTAACAAACAACAGTGTTTAATATAACTTTTTTATATACTTTCTGTCCTCTGAATTAAAATTTATGAAAAATTCGTCTTTGGACCTTGAGAATTAGTTGAGACTGTATACAAAATATCGCAATATTCCGAATTGTTATGGCGTGTATAGGTTAATAGTTAAACATTCATCGATAATTATCAATAAGCACTTTCGAAGTACGCCGTCAAGGCATAGGGGGAAATCCATCAAAATGTGAAGGGGGCTAACATTATTAACATCAATGTGTGCGGAGCTTAGACATCGATCCTGCAAAACAAAATATGAGGGCTTGATGAGCTTTGGGGGGGGAGGGGTGTTAGGTTTTAAGCCCCCTCAAGCGCCCCCCTCTCCATTTTCCACCAATGCATCCAGGCCATCTGTGACTTGCTGCGTAATGTAGGTAAAAACAAAACAGCTTGTATTTCGCCGCGTTTGTTGCGTTTGGAACAACATGGTCAGAATAGAATTCACCCGCACACCGCTCAGAATATTTACGGAAAAACGGACATTTTTATAATTTTTAGTACCTTTTTTCGACAAAATTGTTTTTTTTTTTTTTTTGTGATGATTAAAAACTATTTTAGACATATTATATTATCGATTTGATGTAGTTTTTTCTACTTTATATGTCAATATTATTGCTAGGTCAAACAGTTAGACAACTAAATACAATATTGCTCATAAGTTCATATGATATTATTATATAATAATATTATACAATTTAAAAATTACCGAAAATACAGTCACAATATTTTTTTTTATAAGTGTTTAAAGTTAGAATTTTGATGAAATTCATAGTCACGAAAATTTGATTGTTATTGTGAGTTAGAATTTCATAAAACATTTTCTTTTTGTATCTAAGCTAAAAAAATGTATTAAATTTGTATTAATTCTGTTTTAAATTAACTTTTTGTATTCAGGACTCGAGTCGAATACTGAATAGCCAATTATTCTGGCCTACATTATGAAATCAACCATTAGCGTAATCTGGGGTAAATTCTTGGGGGGGGGAGGGCAGTGTGTGGTAAAACTAAAAATCTATAAAGTGAAATGAAACTATTTCGCATTCGGTTAAATATCTGATGGTGCAGTTTCCTCCCTCCGATTACGCCTATGAAATCAACACTTTTATTTTAACCGCATTATTATTCTGGTTATAAAAAAGTATATTAAGATAAATATCGACAATTTCCCTTATTATGTCTGAACAACAGAATACCGGAATGACCATCTATTCACCCATTCTTCTTTATATGATGTGGATTCGACATAAGATGGTTACTCGCCACTCGAGGACACCACAGTAAAATACACGCCATTATACATACCTCAATACCTCATGCACATTAAATATGACACAAAGATTGAGTACCCACGGTACTAAGAATAGGTGTCATACCTATTGATTTCCGTCCGTAGTTATACAAGTTTTCTTTTAATAACAAATTTCCAAACCGATATTAATTTAATATATTATATTATATAAGTATATAACTATTAAATATATTATATTATATAAGTATATAACTATTAAATATAGATATTTTAAAAGTATGAATCCAAATTATAAAATTATATTTTATTCTTACATATGGATGCGTCCAAAATGCCATGTTTTTTTTTATTTTGAATTACAATAATTAAACAGCCATGGTCTTTTTTATTATAAATTCGCAGCTTTGATATTTTGGTGATTATAGGATTCTTATACAAATTCTATAACTAGTCCCTAGATTTTGCATGTTTAGTGTAGCTAATGTGTAAATAGTATGAGTTATTTGTGGTGACAGTCGTTTATACATATTTTAATAATCACTGTTCAGTCAATCGATAAAAGTATTAACATTTTCAGTACAAACCTATTTTATAAATAGGTACTTTAAATTAAAATATAATTTTAAAATCACTAATCAGTCATAGGTACTATTATTATTGTAGGTAATTAAATCTATCATGGTTTTATAAAAAATGCTGTTTTACCTTGCTATATTGTTTTAAAGTGAGTAAATATATTATTATATCGAGTAAAAGTCTATTTACACATAGTGTCCACTCTCCAGGTCAAATATACTTTTACTAGCTATATACTCTATATAGGTACTCAAGTATATTTTCGATATATATCGCAATTGCTATACTTCGTAAATCATAACAAGACAAATAGTAACCTATATAGATTGAGACTTTAGTTTATAACAACGATATTCCGTGAGTGAAAATCATAAACATTTGATTTAAAATATTTGGCATAATATGATGACATGTAAGATTTAACATTGCAAATTTCCTCGCCACCTTAGCTCACATTAAATGACAATCAAGTGTTCAAATAGGTAGACTAGGTATCCAATCGGCCATCTTTTTGTCATATTGTCATTATAATATTATCTAAGATTGGACATACTCCGTAATGGCACAAAATAATTGGTTTGAGAATGACTGTATTATGCTTATAATAATAATATTATATTGTAGGTACATTTGTACATTATTTAATATTTATGCTTAGTTCCAACTATATTTAATACGTTATTAAATATTAAATCAATGATTCATATAATGAACACAAAAATAATAAACCGAAGATAAAATAATTGACACTCGGCACCCACACGTATAACTCAATAACAGTACCACAATAATTGTTAATTATTTATCATATTCTGTATAAGTGTATAACTGATAAAATGTCTATTTACAGTTATTTTTGTTTTAGCATTATTATTTTCTAAACTGCCATGGAAAGTATCACGCAGTAATGTATAAAGTATACTGTACTTGTAGTACCTACTACTACCTATTATTTAGGAGCAGTAAAAAAAGTTAAATTACAAAATGACATTAAGAATTTAATGTGCTACATATTAAATTCCTCTATTTTAATTTTAAATATACGTTAAATGTTAATAAATTATATAAACCAATATTTTTTTAAGCTTCAATGTTGAAAATAAATTTATTTATTTATTGAGGTTAAAATTAAATAATTTATCGAAAAAAATATTTTTGTTTAACTTTATTCGATTTTAGTACAGAAAAGTTTTAATGTAATCACTAAGCAAAGCTTTAGTTTTATAATAGTGTACATTATGGTACCTATATACATATACTATGTATAATAATATTATAACGTCCTCATGTTTAAATTATGACCATTAGTATTAAGCCACTAATCACTTACTCACTATTCCATTATTATTTAAAATTTAAATTAGTCATCACACATTCACACGTAGTAAGCTAAAAAAAAACATGTATATATTTATTTATTACCAGTTATCACTAGATATAGATGCGCAAGGTGGGAAAATTTATTGTAAAAAATATAATAAAATAACATTATAATATTATATAATATATATAATACTAGCTGATCCCGTGCACTTAGTTTCCCGTTAAATGTACCAACTCTATATGACTCAAACTTTGTTAAATTCGTTATTTAATATTCGGTGTATGGTGTTTAAAATTTATCTTAACTTTTTTGTTGCCTTCAACAAAAATTATAATTCACAGCAGTGTATTATTAACAGCCGTGCTGTTTGTACGTAACTTTATAATTTAACTCTAAAGTATCAAAGTTATACCAAGTATGCCACTGAACTCCTCCTAAACGGCTGGACTAATTGTGAATGCCGAGTCCGTCGACCAACATTGCCTCCTCGTCCACGGAGACGTGCAGGTATTGCTTTATGTACGTAACTTTATGTGAGTATGATACACTCAATATTTACGTAATTGCGTTACATATAATATCAAAACACAGCGTACAAAAAAATTAAATGCATTGAATGAATACACTGATTTTACGGCAACCAATAATTATAATAATTATTATAATAGTTTTAAAACCCATGGCAACCATTTGTAAACAAAAATTTCCACCGTAAATCTCTAAATCTCCATTTGACCACATACCTTGGTTGGACCTAGGGGGATGGTTTGTGAATCTAAAATATCCGGGGGGCACTCAAACGCATACGAAAAATTCATTAAAATAGGTCCAACTTTTTAGGAGGAGTTCAGTCACAACACACGTACAGTAGAATTATATATATAAAGATATACTAACCTACCTATATTTTTTAGTTACGTGTTTTGATTTATTAAACATTAATTAAATTATATTTATAGGATATGCTTTTTATTTTATTAATATCATTGGATTAGTAGAAAATATTTTAAAGAGTAACATTATAGATCAAAATATTTAGAACAATTTTAAAGAAATATAAAATATATTATATTCTTGTATCAATCATTAACCACAAATAATAATAATAATACGCCTAGTAATTAGTATAGCCATATAGGTATGCACTATGCATTTATATAAAAAAAAAAATGGTTTTTTAATTTTTAAAAGAAAAAAGATTTTAACTATGAATTTGTGTGATAAAAGATTATGATAAGGTATAATTAGATATTGTGAATGAAAAAAAAATGATTTATTTAATAATAGTTCACATTATCAAATTTTCAAAATTCGCTACTATTTAGAATTATAAATATAATTATAATATATCGTGATTTATGTACATTATATGCATGTGTAATGTATACACATCACTGTTCACCAAATGGCGGAACGCGGACAAATTTCATCCGGCCCGCAGACTATGAATAAAAAGTAAAAACCGATAATAATGTACCTACATAAGCTCAGGGGCCTTGCTTGTTTGTTCGATTTTCCACCAGACAGTATAGGTAGCTGTTTTTAAAGTTTTCAATGTTAAATGTCATTATAAGACTTCACTTAAATCATTTGCCGAAAAATGTCCAGTATGTAGTGAACTCCATAAATCAAAAATTGAGAACGTGTATATAAAATATAAAGTGCAAGAATATAACGTGCATAAATCATACACCAAATCCCATGCGGTTAGTTGAGAGAAAGACTTGCTATTTTTTCCCAATAATTTTTACCCAATTTTCTATTTCTATTATAATTATTATAAACATGTATTTTATTTTATTTTATTTAATTCATTATTATTGTATGGTCCTAGGCCACTATATTACATTTATATTTGTAAAATACATGCTAAAAGTCTACACCGAAGTAATTTAATTTGCCGCTCTAACAGGCGTTACACTTTTATTCTATTATTATTCTACATTTCTACAACAGTAGTATAAAAACTACGGTGCCAACATTACGATATGTCCTGCGTGAACGTGGAGATATACAAAACAGCTTGTATTTTACCGCGTTTGCCACGTTTGGAACATGTCAGATAAGAATTCATCCGCACTTGCAGCTGCGTTCAAGTAGGACATAGCGTAACGTAATAAAACAATTTCAAAAAAAGCAGGTAAAATGGGTTTTAAATTGTCAATCCTTAGCTATAAAGGTTGAACGTATTAAACATTTTATAAAAAATTCAAATTTTATATGTCCGTTAATATCTCAAACGAACCAAATTTTTTTTTTAAATTGTTGTCAAATTGATAAAATAAACATATGTGTAAATTTAAGTATCTACAGATATTCGTTTTTAAATTACGAGGAAATAAGAATATCGCTACATGAGAAATCGAGTGAATATTCAACGTTGTAAAAATTTGAACTTCAAACGGTCATAAAAATTTAATTTGATTTTCCGGCGGACATTTTTTTTTTTTATAAAGGTAGATAAACTTATGAGGAATCTTGTACCTATTATATTTTCGTGATTTGAAATTTTCATCTAAATTACACTGTTACTTAAAATATTATTTTATATTCTCAATAAAATGTTTAAAATATTCAGATTCAACTAAACTATAATAAATATTTAATATGCTTTCAACAATTTCAACGGTTTAATTTAAGTATTGATAAAAAAAATTAGGCTTGGTCGTAAAGCTTGAACATTTAGTATAAGGTTTCTGATAATATTATGTAGTTCATAATGAAATCAACAAATATTTTTTTTTTGTTTTTATTAAAAATATGTTTAACTACAATCTATACAACATCTGTACAATAAGTAATTTTGATTTAAGATATTTACATAGCGAGACTGACAGATACGTAGTGCCAACCGACAGATTAATCAACAAATCTAAAAATATAAAAACACAATTGTTTTTATAGACATTTTAAGTTTAAGTTGGAACGAAATTAGATATTTTAAAAATAATGATTTTAATTATTTATTAATATTCAAAATATTATTTATAGAAACTATAAATTATACTAGCACTTTAATTTTATGTATGGAACTATTATAGCTTTGGTATAGTCTAATAAAGAAGTGCTAACTGCTAATCATTTGTGAATTGTGTTTAACTATTTCAGTATTATAATTTATGAACTTCGCCGTCTCCACCGCTATATTTATCAAAACTGTGAACAATTTCAGAAAACTATACATTTAACTACCGTAGATTGGGATGATTTTAATTAATGGGAGGTAAAATTGATTTTTATTAGAATTATTCATTCAATATTATTGTGTAGCTCATAACGTAGTACTCTATACACCTTATGTATAATTATGATTAGAATATTCAGTATTTATAAATAGTTATCACGTGATAGGTAATATTAATCGTTTATACAATCATAATTTTGTAATTATTCATACATCTGTTTTAATATATAGGTATTTACTGATGTTAATTCACAAAAATATCAATCCAAAGTAAGGGCTGTCTCACATGGACGCGTTTCATATGCGTCGTACCTCACGCGCGCGTTTTCATTTACATTGCAGGTTAAATTCATACGCGCCACTCCGACGATGGCGCTTTTCCCTCGCCGGTATGGCGCGTATGAACTTAATCAATGTAAACTAAAAAGTAAAAACGCGCACGTACGATACGCGTCCATGTGAAACGGGCCCAAGTATAGGAATAATAACGTGTAGAAAAAGTACTCGGTAATAATTCGGCAATAATCATGGGTTGCTAGCACACGAATGAACGTATGTCCTTACTCATTATCAGTCAGTAAAAAAAAAAACTTTAATTTGATAGGTCATAATTAATATAGAATAAAATGTTCATAAAAAAACACTTCGTTAAAAGGACAAAAAAAGTATAATAATTAAAAAATAACTTTCTTGTGCTAAATATTAAAATGATATTTGTGTAGTGATCAACTTTAGTTAACGTACAAACCGTTCATAATTTTTTTCACGTAAAGTAAATTAGTAAGTAAGTTGCTTTCAAGTGTAAGAATTTTTAATTAAAATCTTTCTTCAGAGTTGGGATTATACATATATCATATATATATATATATATATATATATATATATATTTGTTATACCTTAGGGCTTAGAAACAGGATACAGGGGTGGCCAGCAATACGAGGCTCAATAGTAACGAGAGCTGCATTACGGAATGATATATATAATATACTTTATTTATATATTCTTTACTCTATGTAATATACACACAAATACACATTACGTAGGTATGTAAAATTTAAAACGAACATCATACAATGAAGTAAAATTATATTTTATTTGAGATAATTTTATTGATCAATTACAGCGATAAACGCCGATAAATCCAACGAGTCTTTCTGCCTTAGTAGGTATGTAAGTATAATAATATACGTGGTCACGTGGATACACCTGACATGCTTGCAACATATAAAATATTAAAATATATTATTTTTTTTTTTCGTATGCGAATAATCATGTTTTAAGTGCTTACCTTCACAAGAAACGCAAATATAAATACGAAAAAAGAATTTATATTACACCTGGATGAACATTTATTTTTTATTCAACGAAACATTCAACCCCTTTTGTTTCATATGTTTACGGGTATATTATTAATAACAACGTAGTATGCAGAATATAATATACTGTAGATAATAAATAATAATAATGAGATAAAACGTAGTAGGTTGTAGGTACACAATTGACAACGTGTAGGTTTTTACCTATAGGTAAAGTGACTGTGTGAGCTGTCGAAAAGGTTGTAACTAATTGCGAAACAACGTTAAATAAGCATTATTAGAACAATGGTACATTTTATACTAATATAATGTACAGAAATAACTGATATTGATACCTGATGAATAGGTAATAACGGATATTAAACGTAAGACAGGTTCATTATCGATGGGTCTTGGAAAATGTGTGTTCTGAAGAACAAGGTTAAGGCTTATTTTGTCATGATAAAATATTTGGTGCCTACAAATAAAAATCGAAATTTCGCTATTGTGGACATTTTTTTTTGTGAGTTGTCCCGATAATAGCATAGATATGTACTGTATACATTACGCAAATGGTATTTGTAATGGTAATGGTATGTTTGTGTACGTTTTTTTAATCTTACTGTCATAACATAATAGGTATTATGTACAAATTTAAACACAAAGAACATTTCCAAACATGCCAGAAGCATTAGTACCTATGGGGTGTCTATATAAGTTCGATATTTTACACATTCGTAGTTATGCCTAAAAATTATTATAATTTGTAAAGTGAAATAATTTTAGTATATTGCATGGATACGTAATGATTAAATAGTCATTAAAATAGTAACAAAAGACTTCATGCAAACCGCACAGTGTTGTGCAATCATAGTTTATTTTTAAAAAATAAAAAATAATATTATACAAGGAACAACTGTATGGTTGGCCTACCATCTATAAAACATTTAACGCCGATTGCTTGATTTCACCAAACGATTATTGAATCATTGAGCCAGAAATAGTAATTAGTAATTACACTATGTTAAATAGTAAATACCTACTACAAAATACATTTAAACTGCGCATGTTTATCGTTAGCCTTTTAATCTTTCGAAGTAATTTTTAAGAACTAGAGCCTCTATATTCTTGTAATTATTTTACACATGGATTCACCCATATTATAGAAAAAAACAATAGTTTAATAGTTATAATTTATAAGTGTATCATTTATAAATGTATGCAAGGTAACGTCTCCTCTCTCACACATGGTACAAAGTTTCCAAATGTTTGCGAGGCCTAGCCGCCTAGGATGTCGGCCTCAATACGTACCTACAGTTGCTTTGCTGCTATATTATATGGGTTACCTCATACATAATATGTAATATAATAATTCAACTAGGTAATAATAACAATAAACAAATGACAATAATTAAACTTAAAACATGCTAAATTCATAATTTATTTATATTTTTTATATAAATAATTAACTTAGTTCAATATTAAAAATACAACTTATACTTAAATTAATACTAATTACATTATTCTTTACTTGACTGGTTTATCCTTCTGGTCTCTGACTGCCTCCATGGCTTCATCGACTCTAAGCCAACACTCTTTTTGACTAACTCTGGTTATTTCTTCTTTCTTATATTGTTACTTCTATACTTAACTTCCTGATTCCCTCATGGCCTCATAGCTTATTATTAAACTAATCCTTAATTACCACGCCATTATTAAACTATATAGTCGCCAAAGCTACACACTGTAACTGACATGAATTCTATAGTTTGTCATAATATAGATTTTAAGTAGGGCGATGAAGAGGATAATGAATGCATTGATTTTACAATAATTTAAGACGTAGATGCTCGTATACTTTATTTTCAGTAAACACTTTTTAGGATTTTAAAGCCAAACATTTAGCACCTTTCTGTATTGGAAATGTAACACAACTAATACTTTAGAAACAACAGCTTTAAGACTGTCATTATTTTTATCTAAAGAAAATTTAAAATTGAGCCATTTTTAAAATGGAAATATATAATACGTATGACCACATAGTAGGTACACCTGCAGGAATCAGCTTAAGAGTCTAGATATTCACTATACTTATTGTTTGCCATTTCAAAGTGTTATGGCAATTTGTCTGCACAACCCACTTAATTCATTATAAAAAAAAAATATATGGTTTTTAAAACTTGTAAGAATAATGACCCGACCCGCTTTGATTCGAAAATTTCCCCCTATCAGTACCTATGTTGTTTACATTAGGAATAAAGCTTTTATGAAATAAGGATTTTTTATAAGTATATGCAAAGATTTCAACAACAAATAAACGAATAAACTCTTACAATTTTATACTTTTCAATAATTCGGTCTCATTTTGATTATGCTTCTTTAATTTAGAACACATAATTATTATTATTATTATTATTATCAATAATAATAATAATAATATTTTTCTAATTAACTATTATATTATTATTTGTTTGTAATTTAAAATTCTTTTATAATCTCACCTTGGATGTTTTACACTGTTTCCAGGTTATTTTTACTCATTGAATTTTTTTTTTGATAATGACCTCAAGCAATTGATGCGTGAACTGAGTATTGAAGATAATTTTAAGTATAATTATAAATTTTAAATAACTTCTAAACAATAATACACAAAAATGTACATTTTTCCTATATAAAATATTAAAACACATTTCTATATTTTATAATTTTTTTATTGTTGTTACGTACTGACAGTTTGAAACTTTTTAATGTATCTACTACAAAATCTTTTAACCAAAAACTGAAATTTAAATGATCTGATTACAATACAGCTCAGCTGCCAACACGCAACAGAGGTGTGATATTAATATGAATTAAACCAAAAACAAAATTAGTATAGAAAGTAGGAATACTATGACTCATGATATAATTATATATAACAAGTATATGGATTAAAATAACATTGGTTTCTCATTAAATTGAACTATGGTTTATTCTAGGAGTTGTTTAGTTTTTATGTTGATTATAAAAGATTTTTATAAATATATAATGGCACGAAATTTGTATTTAAAAATATTGGGACATCAAAAAATATGTATACACCTTAAATAACCTACATATGTTCAATGTTTAAAAATTATATTTATA
This sequence comes from Acyrthosiphon pisum, assembly GCF_005508785.2. Classification (NCBI taxonomy): domain Eukaryota; kingdom Metazoa; phylum Arthropoda; class Insecta; order Hemiptera; family Aphididae; genus Acyrthosiphon; species Acyrthosiphon pisum. The sequence continues at coordinate 34,938,338 of NC_042494.1, read as the reverse complement.
ATAAACTTTTCAAAATATAAATATCTCAAATATACTAATATGAAGTAAGAGTACTTACCTAATTATTGTATTTATCTATTTAATATATAATAATATTGTATCATCAATATTATGGGAAAATTCAAAAGTGATACCTATATTAATTATTATTTCATGTAATAATAACACTAATAATAATACAAAATAATACAGAAATCCAATAATCCAATAGTTATATTATACATTTTTAGTTACCTAATATAAATCAAATCAGTTATGAATATAATTAATACAATTAACATCATAAATCAATCTAATAATTTATCATTAAATATTAATATTAACTATAATGGAATATTATATATTTATATATTGCTACTTACTATATAAATTAAAATCAAGTAAAAAAAAAGTTAAAGCTTAAACTACTATAGGATGTAGGTACCCTAAGTCCCTAAATTGAATATATTATATATTATTTGCTACAGGCAACAATGCTGCAAGTGCAATACAAAATGTATACCTACCTTTTTAAAATGCAATGAGAACAGTAAACATACAAACTACAAACTAAAGTTGTTAAATTAATACAAAACTAAATTATGGGTATTTATTAAATTAGGTACATAGTATTTACTATTTAGGTATCGTAAAAATTAGTTAGAAATATACTCTAAACGATTAATACAACGTAAAACTAATGTATTGAATAATACAAATTCAAAGTTATAAAATACTAAGTCTTATGAGCTTTTATCATTTTAAATAATTATAAAAATAATATTATGGGTGTATTATAACTTTATGCTAGGTATTTATGCTTGATGCTAATGTATTTCGTGATCGGTCCTTAATTGATAAATGATAATGTACTATAACTTATAAGTTGTAACTACTAAAGTAAATAATTATTCGAAATTCCAATATAAAATAAAAACAAATAAATAAATATAGGTAGGTATTTAAAAAATATATATTTTTCTTAGTTTTTTAAGTACAAACATTAATTGCATTTATAAGATTTGTAAAGAAACAAAGGTCAAAAAAAAAATAATATTATACTTAAATCTTAAATAATAAAATTTTTTTTCATTAATTCATATATCATTGTTATTAATTTATGAAGTAGTTTATTATTTAAAAAAAAATTGAAAATAAAGAACAATAAATAGTAAACCTAGAAAGACGTGGTCACGTGGATATTGTATAATGGAATGTGCGTTAAAATGATCATCTATATTTATAACTTACTGGGCGTTACTATGGTAATTGGCTTGTCAATATAAATTGATTATTGGAAAATGGACTTAAAAAGACATGTTTAAACTTTCAAAACAATTCTTAATAGTTTTTCTTCTGTTTGACTTTAATAATTTGATATCAAATCTATATTTAAATGTTAATCAATTGAAAACTGCTGAATTTTACATTAGGAAAATATAAATTTAGATATTTGTATATCTGGCGCATTTGTACAAAATAAAAATATTCTTTTATCGTTATAACACTTTTAAAATATATTACATTAAAAATTAATATATTATCTACACTATTGTAATGTTAAATAATACAATATAAAATTAAATATCTACCTAGTTAAAACCAGTTATAAGTAAAAAAAACACTTGCCGAACTTTGCCAGTACATACTCATATAGTTTTATAAATAAGTATTAAAATTATTGAATTTATATTTATTGATTACAGGTATAGTGTTAAATGTGATAGATGATAATATTTCGTATTACTAAAAGTCTTAGGGCCGTTCTTACAATATTCGGTTAAACCGGACATTGTAGGAACGGCCCGACGGCCGTTAGAAAATATCGTGATTTTCATAGATTTACAACAAGTATACAGTAAACGGTTTATCTTTATATTTAAAATTAATGTTGCTTTAAAATGGATTTTATATTTTGACCGATATGAAAGTCACGTACCCGCGATTACTACATAATATGTATAGGTACTCGATATGACGATCCCGCGTACTCGTAATAGCGACCATCACTACTAGGTACCTAGTGTATTAGTGTTTGATTTGAAGTGATCGCGGAGGGATGTATAATATAGTAGATAACCCTTTTTTCCCCAATAATATTTCAACGTATTTCTTCTAATTATTGTTCTTGATTACATTAATATATTAAGACGTCAAACATTCGGGAACGCAATGTTTTAATACGTCACTATTTATGCGTCCACTTACTATTAATTGTTCTTCTTTTCCAAAATCGCGAGCCAGTCGCCGCAATTACACCTAACCCACTAATTTCTACAACAATATTATTCTGAATTGTATAATATAATATATTATTTTGTATTATGTCCAAAGAAGTAGTAATAGCGAGTCACGATGGGACTCACGTGGATATAATATACCTATATACACACACGCGCGTAAATGTTATTTTAACGGCGCGTTCTTGAGTGCACCCGCCCGCCAGCAACCACCCGCCAACAAAGGCCGGCGTAAATGGCTCTAGAGTTCGCGCAAACCACCCCCGCCGCTACACCACCACGCAGCCTTTGTACGTATATATATATATATCTTGGAAACACAGCGCATGGCTGTTAGTCGCGCCCGACGCGCTGCCATCGATACGGTCCCAGGCGCGCGCATACACACAGTCCGTGACACAACGACCGCTATCTATATACGGCTACTATAATATAATAATACGGTATAACTGTATTAGACGACCCTTCTCGGCATATACACACAACAGTAGCGATATAATAATATGGATATTACATTTTGTGCGTTTAAATATTTAATTATATCATTGTTGATTAATAAGAGGAAAAAATGCAACATTGTTGTATCGGTGTAATATCAGACAGTCAATAGTGCTGAAGTCAATATTCAGGTGTCGTTGACGCTATAACTGCCAATTGGCGGAATCGTCTATCAAATATATTAAGGGTGCTTAATTGCTATTAAGCACCGAGAGAATTTTAAGGGCACAGAGTTAATTAAACTTTAAATTTTAAAAGCTTGTTGATACAAAAAAAAACTATATTAATTATAAATTACATTGTACATTAACATACCTCAAAATAGTACCTATATTAAGTTTCAGAGATGCACACCTATACGTAAAATAAAAAATATAAAATACGTTTAAAACATAAAGAGTTTATAGTTTGATTAATAAAAAAAAAATTAGGTAATAAAAGTTAGACCTGCAGCATAGTGAAAAATACATTTTTGGAAAAGAGAATCTTAAAAAAGTGAACACTTTACTTGTTTACTCTTAAAGTAATTATTATAGTAAACGTATTGTAAGTATATATTATTATGTATAATAAATTGATAGTATACATATTGTTGTACGTGTTGTAAATAATAATAATTAATGACGGCGTAAACTAAAAATGTATAATAACTTATTATGGCCTTTCCATTGGTAGCTCTAAATTAGAGGACGCTAAGCATTCTTAGGACCCCAGCGATTAGCACCTATATATTAGGAAAATAACAAGGAGCGTTTTGGGTGAGTGAGTGGATCACTGGGTATTCGTAAATTGTTTAATAGTAATTGTATTAGTATAACGGACGTCATATCCACATTCGATTTAGGCACGTTTGACTTTTGGTTACTGCTCGAGGTTTCAACATATTTTGCAAATTAGCTCACCCCACATAATAACAGTATTATCATATTATAATATATAATATTTTAATAACTTTTATTTCATTGTAATATTTCCACAATGTATACATTATGAAACAGGCTCTTTGGACAGGATCTGTTTGGGGAGAGTGCCCCCCGCGTTTACCAACCCGGTAAGTACCTATGATATTCAAGACCAGTTGTGGAAATGGAATTATAATATAACAATAATAATATTGTATATAGATGTATGCACGGCGGCGACACGCACGCCGTATAGTTGACGTCGTGTGTACATGGAGGTGCGCGCGCTACGGCCGTGACCAATAACGCTTGAACACACGCGAGCGCGCGCGCGTCGTACGAGCGTACACACAACGCATTATACGTACGCGCGCGCTCGAGAGTACGTACAACTCAGCTGCTGCCGCTGTGCCGGCGTTAACTCGGTATATTGCGTAGCGCCGATTGTCGCGCGCGCACACACCGCCCGCAACGGTCGCTCGACTTACACGCAACCGCCGCGCCGTCAGCTCGATACAGTGCTCAAGCAGTGCGCGCGCGTCGCTGATATACGTATACCTACTACCGTACCACGGCGGTCGTTTCTCGCGCTGTCACCGCCGCGGCGCAAACCGACGGTCACCTGCACCGTCCCCGGGTAGCTCGACGACAGCCGACGACCATCCCGCCGTCCACGGCTCGACGCTATCGCGGATCTCTGTCCGCAGCCGCCGATTCATATCTCGCACCCCCGTCCCCCGCCCGCACACCAACCCGCACGAGAGATCGCGACACGGTATAGTCCGACCTGTACATGACCGATGAGATCGCGGACGACGAAGACGACGACGACAGGTCCGGTGCGCAACAGATCGAGAAAAGGTCAATACACATAATATAGCAGAACGTATATATAATATAATATTATTTCGAATAAAGTTATAACCCGTTTAATTAAGAATCGTATCATAATAATAAACCCGTGTCATGATACTAATTATTCATAATAATCAGTTGCTCCGAATAAGTATCTTTACTGTGCTCTACGCTCTGTTTTGGGATTATGTTTAGGAATGATCAGACGTATTGTGGGATAGACATTGCACCAACTACACCACATGACGTGTAGTAGTTATCATTTAAAGCGCGTACAGCGTAAATTCTTGTCTTTTGCTGTGCAGCGGGTATGATATACCTATAATATTAATTAAATACCTATAAATGACAACTTGTCACGTGATTGTACTCCGCTGTTTTTATTGCTTCCCAGACACTGTCATCTCGCTAGTCGACATAGAAGACTGGAGAGTTCAAGCCAATCAAGGTTTTCTAATTTCTTAAAAAATATTACTTATTTTTAGGTATAATATAGTTGCAATAATTTTTAACTTCCTTATTTTTCTTCACGTAATAACATTTCATTTTTAAATTCAATATGCTCCACAAACTATAATATTCTTCCAATCGCCCACTTGCAAGGATAATAATATGGATTGCCAATGTATAACTTTTCTTCTTTTGGTTCTTCACTATCTTGAATTTTCCCATTATTGTATTTATTCATATTTCTTGCTTGAGTTTATTTGTAATTATTGTAACCATTGGGCCCGTAAACTTGATACGCTAGTCACTACTGCACGTGCAGTATTTCAATAAAAGTAACTCCGATATAGGTATACGCCCGACTGCACTTATTATCATATAGTAAGTTATTGCACCTAATGAGTGCGCTTTATATTTACGTTAAAATTACATGCTCAGTTAGTCTATATAATAATAACGATAATAATAATAATAAAAACAAATTTCTTAAAAATTAATGAAATATTTGGTTGGATAATTACTATATACAAAACTGACTGTCTTATTCAAGTCCGTTAAATGTCGTTACGGAATGAACATCATGTGAACAGTTTTTTAACGATTCGTTATACAAACTTATTTTACTTGCATGGTTCTTCCACGTAAGACATCAAACCGTATAAAAACTACAAATTTAAATCATATTTTGTGTTACTGCGGATATTCTTGTGTCCGTACCAGTCACCCGAACTCCGAAGGGTCATAACCACGATAACTATTTAAAATATATATACGTTGAAATGTTGAAGCAAATACCTTTTAAAAATAATAACTTATTTTTTAAAATGTATTTCGACGTACGTTACTATACTTATACATCTGCTGACCGTCCAGTCTCAGTAACAGTTTATGATTTTTAAAATACATTAATACCTATACCTACTTGTAGTTTTAGATATAGAGTAGGTGAGTGGTAATAAGTTAATATAGTACATTGTGAAATTATGGGTGTATTGCATCTACATGATTTTTAAATGCTTATAAAATGAGCCCAGATTTATATGCACTAAACAATATGTTAAAACCAAAATATATATTTAATTTTCTCACTAACATGACGTATCAATAAATGGATAGTAAACTGCATGTTTTGTTAGAACATCAATATTTTCCTTCAAAAGAGAATCAATGTTGGGTACCTACCAACTAAGATTTAACAGTAAATAATCTATGTGCAATAATCTTGTTGTCGATTTATTTTATAAGGAAGGTATAAACTACAAATTTAAAAATAAATCATAAACATTTTTATTCATATCTCATAAATTGACTGATAATATAAGTGACTGTCGTAAAAATAATCACTCTGTACATCATGAACTAGACAACATTATAATATTATAGTTTTCGATAATAAATGCATATACCTAACCATTTAAACATTATATTTAATAGGTGTTTAAATTTAATCTGTTAAAGAAATTAATTTTTAATTTTCTTGACAATTATTTTGAATGTATGTGTGTGTATAGGAGCAGTTCTTACCCTCAGCTAAGTTGCTAACCCTGTTTTGTACAGACGATTGGTCAAAATTATAATTATAACATCTTAAATACCTTGAATTTGTTCATATATTATGCCATACGCCTACTGAATATGAATATATATACTATGCATATTATTATGTACAAATTATTATTAAACATTTAAGAAATGTAATAAATTGTACAGTATCTATTCAATAAATTATAGTAGAGTTACATATTTGCATACATAATATACAAAGAATAATCTATCAATAGTAATACCAATAGAAATATATTTATGATATATTATTATTATCTTGGCTATAGGTAATAAAAATAATCACTTATTATGTTTTTATATCATAAGTTATAACGTATAATAAAATATAGGTGGACAGGTAGACAGACATTTATTTAATAATTAAGTTTATTATATAATATATATAGGTACGTCGTAAGTATAACACTCAATAGGTAATTGATAATTACCAACTAAGTTTTTAAAAACCACACAAAATACTCAGTATGTATAGAGCTTAAAATTATTTAACCTAAAAAACTTAAAGAACGATAATTTATAATGGCACTAAATATCGATTGTATTATACATGTAGATCAATAAAGTGTTATTTATATACTTATGAATAATTTTTAATACAATAGCGTTATTTAAATTACTTATTTTGCATACAAAATATTTTTGCAAGTAATGACTAATCCATTTTAACTGAAAGTATATAAATCATAATTTATTAAGTACAAAATATTGAATAAGAGGAAAAATAATATTGAATAATTTTTTTTTGATAGGTAGGTACTTTACAATTAATTATAACCATAAACAGTATCATTATAATTACAAATTATATGCAAGCAAATCTATGTACGAACATTATAATAATGATTACTTTTAAATTTTAATGTAGGACTGTAGGAGGAATACACTCGTACGTATGTTTAGTCATATTTTAATATTATAACAACTATAAATATATTGAACTCTAATTAATACTAAATTAAAATACTAATACGTCCTATACAACAGTATAACATTATGCAATAAACACAAAAGTCAAATTAATTGCATTGCGACTTATTGATGTAAATACAAATTGGTTTTGAATACAATATTATATATAATTACAATTCGTAAAAGCAGTTTTGCATATTACATAAGTATACCCTACACGTACCGACCCTTGGTACCGGATCGTCGAAATGTCCTGGAATTTCGGGTGAAAACGGGATCATTCCCGGGAATAAAAAAAATCAACGTATATTTTTATATAAGTAATTTTTTTTTTTACAATAAAATAGATAGATAAAATATATAGATACTTTATAATTTTAAGTACAATTTTATTTTAAAAATACTATTTACACTATTATAGAGCAACAGTATCTACTCCGAATAATAAGTATCGATTAGTGAATACAAAGTGAATGTGAATCATTCTAATGTTTTATAATTTAACTATGATTGATGAACTGAGCTGGTCTCTTACACAAATAAGTATTCAATTCTTGTGATACACTGTGTCGTGTGATACATACGTTAGTGTATAATCACGGAATAACTAATCTTCTATCGTAAGACTGCTGAGATCAGCACCATGTAGATGTGATTTACCACTTACTATCAATTAACTACGAGTTTTTGTATCGTCTCTCAATTTTATTTAATATTTAATATTGGCAATTAACATTTTAAGTTTACTAGTTTACATATTATAGATACATCATGATACATCTTTTATTTTATGTTTCCATACATTTATTTATTTACTATTTTGATTATTATACTATGCATATTTTAAAGATTAAACTATATTATAATTTAAAATAAAATTGTACGACTCACTTTAATTTTCACTTTAAGAGAAATTAATTATTTAAATTTTAGTCAAAATATTGAATATCTTATTCAATTACACCGTTTGATATCTTAAATAATGATTTATAAATAGTAATTTATTACCATTCATTTTTCGATAGTTCCAAATTCAGGCTATTCTCAAGCATTTTAAGAAATTCCCCCCTTAATTATGTTTCAGGAATAAATTGCCCTATCCTACAAAAGTATAACGAGCTTAAAGAGTGTATATTGATTTTGTATTGCGCAATCCGCATTACATTCAATTGTCTCAATAGAATATATTGAATAGATGCTGAATGCTGATAAAGTTTTAGACATATATAGGATAGAAAGTTCTTCCACGTGGCCACACTTTGACATATTATATTATATCAAACACCTTACCTATTGATTCAAATTAAATAAGACTTAGTTACTGCAGTATATGTTGCTTCAAACACCTTTCGAATATATATTTTAAAAATACTCGTAACTATAATAAGTAAAACATTATTAGATTTCAAACCAGTTAAAGAAACCTAACTTATACACCTGAAAATGTATCTAAAACAGTTAAAAAGCTCTTATTAAAAAATATATATTATTTATTAATGTATTATACTATTATACTTAGTTTATTGTACTTATCAATTAATGATATAGGTATTAATGTAAAAACAATAATACATTATTAATTATTATAGTAGGTAGGTATTTAAATTATTCAGTACCCCTGTAGATTATAGGCACATAAGTATATTAAATATCTTACGACGTAAGATTAAATACGACGCACTAAATATACATCTGTGTAAAAAAATGTAATATTAGGTATCTGCGCATCGATATAGGTAACTAAATTTTTATAATAAAGCATTGTAGCAACAATATAAGTATCAATTGAACCACCTACTAGTTCCACGTTTGGTGCCCACAACTCACAAGGTATAGGTTGGTTGTTGGTACCTACTATACATATTAAAGTAATTAATTAGGAATAATAATCAATAATGTGACATGTTTATAGGCATATTAGGCGTGAGCATTGCCTTATTACCATACATTCATAAGTACCAATGCCACGTGCAGGATATAAAATAATATTGAAACTTATCATTACGAAGCTTTTCGTCGTGTGCTAGTTTCAAATTAAAGTACATTGAATTAATAATTATCAAATTATAGTTCATGATCGATAGTAAAAATATATGAATCCACCTTCTCAAAAAAATTCATAAATAGTCCATCATGATTATGAATAAAATTAAAACCCAATCACCGATTCATAATAATTTTTTATAAAGACCGAGCGTTCACCGCCATTCCGCCAAAGTATTAACAATAATTATAATATATAATATCTTCGAGTACATTTTTGAGGGGGCAAAAAATAATACATACTTTTTATTTATCGTGTCTAAAAATATAGAAGGGGAGGAAGAGATAGACGCCCTCCTACTATAACTAAATAATTTATCAATATTGAATTTATGCGTGTAACATTGTAAATTGGTACCTACATACCTACTATTCAGCAGTCCTTGAAGGTTTGTGGAATACTCAAATGAGTGAAAATATATCAAGTTAATACTATTGATATTATAATGTATACAACAACTTTAAGTGCACCTATAAGGCTAGACAGCTATATAATATAAATATATTTAATTACTAATTACCTAGTACCTATGACCTATGTAATTATATGAAACACACACAGAACAATAATATTCGAGCTTAAGCATAATGCTTTTAAAACAATATAAAAGTTTGTAATATACATATAATTAATTAGAATTTAGAGGTTAAAACAATAGGGGGCACTACGATATCTTGTCCGCACTATAAAATGTCAGAATGGCAACTGGCTCTCCAAATTATACCAATGTAAGCATGAGTAATGTAGGAACATCTAGATTTATTTTAACTAAATACGTAATGATATTACATACATAACAGATATTGCAGGAAATCAAATTATGAGTATCCTCTGAAGAGATTATTATTGGGTACTTAAGTTTTTTTACTAAATAACAATTTTTACTAAAAAAAAAATACAGCAAAATGTTTGATACTCCCCAAGACATAGTCAATAAACGTATATTAATGAAATGTTATATGATATTTTAATAACGTAATTTTATTTCTAAACTTATTTTATTAGAATTTGTAGTCTGAAGTATTAATACTTGATACTTGATACATTTTATTAGAACAGTTAAGTTTGAACGATTGAATACATTATTCATACCGGACCAATGCATTATAATGACTATAGTTATAGTCATTACTACCTACTACCTATATAATACATATTTAGGTACTAGGTATAGCCGTATAGGTACTATATAGGTATTATTTAATACTTAATCTTGAAAACGTAATATAGATTCTTTTTTTTCCTTCTTTGAAACAAAGACGTCAGATATATTTATTTTTTTTTTAGTAGGTACCTAATTGCAATTTAAAAACAGTTTATAAAGTATATAACGGCAGTTTACAAATTACCTTTTCATATACTAAATCCAGCACTACCTAAATATTATGATTTATGGCTATCAGTTCCAATTCTCAAAGACTCAAACTTTGCATTTTTTTTAATTATTAAAATATAGTTACATACTTACATAACAGTGATCCAACTGAAAAATGCAAAAAAAGTGATGACGAATTTATTTATATTGACATATTTTACAGTAGCCAATAGCCATCAGTCATCACCCTACATTGTGTGAATATAATATAATACATACAAATATACGAAAAGACTATATAATAGACTATAAAGTATAAACTGTAACATCGTACAATTCGCAATCTATATGTCACCCTATAGAATGAATGTCAAACATAATAATATATAAACATACAATAGCAGTAAAGTGTCCTTGTTTAGAGTGTATAGACATAGTAAACGGACTACGGACCGATTTGGATGTTTGATAATATACTAAATGATGGATAACCAAAAACAATGAAAAACCTCGCTATTTAAACGTTTATTGTTTAATTTTTCAACCCAATGATTATTTGTACCAATAAACCATGGTTCATAATAATATTATAATATATTCCTTTACGAAACCCGATAACTTGCATACTTCGGATGTACGCCAATATTTTGTTTTTTCAATTATTGTTAATAAAGTAGGTAAGTGAACACTGAACATATAATATGTAAACGTAAAATAAATGCTAAAAGCAAATGTTTGACGTATGTAGTGTCCACAATAAATCGTACATAGTATTGAATTATATAGAAGGACAAATTTCGTACATGTAAAATTAACATATTATGCCTTACCAATTGTTTTTGTTAAATAAAAAGTGTTCATTCGTAACGCACGAATTGTCCAAAAAGAATATATTGAAATTAACGAAACGAAGTGTTATAATTTATACTTTTTCACGTATTGTATACAAAGAAACAATATAAAGGTGCAACGTGCTTAGAACTGATATAGTATGTTAAATGATCAAACAATATAAAATTTTTTAATTTTTATATGCCATCATCATCTTTGCGATTCATAATTGTCACACGTTCACAAGTCTACGAATTTCAGAACATTATATTACGGTATTCTGTTTTATTCGAAAGGTTATGCTATTTCTATATTTCTCATAACATATAAAATATAAATACATAGTGACTATAATATAATTTAAAATAGATAAATCATAAATGTGTACATATTGTATTAAAGAAGCAAAACTATAAAAAACATTATGTGGGTGGTAAATATAAATTAAACATCAGCAAGTTTATCTACCTTAAATTATAATAATTATTACAAATGACTAGCTATAACTTATAAATAATGACATCATAATATTTGTTAAGTCTTTTTACCTTGTCCTTTAATTACATAATAGTTTTTAATTGCAATGTCTATGCTTAAGTAATTAACTCAATACTTACAAGTTACACGAATTACAAAAGTATAAATCATTATTTTATTATTACCTATAATATAGGTACCTAGGTATTATATTATATATATTACATGATGTTTAAATAATTATTTAACAGTTTAAAATCTAGTTTCTATAAAACAACTGCAAATTTTAAAAATGTATTACCTACTTTTAGACTCTATAACCTTTAATAAGCCCATTAGTAAGAATTCAATAGTCATTTTCTCTGAAAAATTTGAATAAATGACTGTGGTTCTATTTTTTTAAAACGAAGATCAGAAAAATAACTTTATAGGTACAATAAGAAAAATTGTAGATAACATTATTAAAAGCTTAGATACTTAAAATATTTATAAAAAATACTTACTCGAACTGTTCTAAAAAATTAAATTAGGTTTAGACACGGTCTAAGTTTCAAAAACGTACTATATCGTAAATAAAATGCATTTGGGATTTGAGAAGGTATTTAACAATGCAGATTATGCAATTCTTCAGTATGGTTTTTAGGCTTTGGGTGAAATTAAGTATCATTGAAAATTTAATTGTGAATCAAAACAACATAAACAGAATAAAATAATTAGAGTGTGTCTAGTATGCATAGGTTTAGTAGGATAAATATTACAAAATTAAGTGGAGTTCAAAGTACTACAAATAGCTATTACAAAAATTAATTTAAAATTGCATGGGTTAGGTTGAATGTAAAACGTTAAAAATGTAAATAATTAGTTTAGTGTTACTAATTTACAGATTTAAGATAATACAGGAATACAGGATATATACAATCCTACAAAAACTTATAAAAATATATTAAAAACAATAACATATTTTTTTTCACAGACTCTTAAACTACCTTAGTCATATCTATTTTTGACTCCTGCATGGTTATGAAATAAATATAATAAATTAATAAAAGTTATTTTGTCTTGTCAATATTTATTAATTTTAATTTGTATTTCCTCTTTGATATTACATACATATTTCAAGTATAATAAGCATTTAAATTTAATTTAAATTTATGCTTCATTTGTTAGTAATTTATTGTATAATTAAATTTAACCTGTTAACTGTTAGCTGTTGCCTGTTGGTGAAGCTTACAACCTTTTTGATTTCGCGTTACAGCCAAAATCCGAAAGTGTATTATTTTTCAAATACGAGTAGCACAAATTATAATTATAATTTAGGGTAGCTGTAGAAGTTGTTTAAAACTATTTTTACCACTCAGAATACATGCGTCATACATATAATATTTATGATCATATTCATAAATTATGTTAATTAACTGTTGGTATAAAAAAAATCAATTGAATTCAAGTATTTTTGCATAAAAATTGCATTTAAATATTATTATTCTGTAGTTTATATACAGGATGATTATTGATCGGCTTATTTATTTACAATAATACGATAATGTAGGTACATTTTAGTTCTCAAACATTTTAAATCGACAAATCTTTGTAAGTCATTCTGTAAATAACTTGTAATAGATATGTTGGATTGTAGGTAGGTCGGTACCTAACCTGTATTTAATTTAATGATTTGATTTGATTGTACGACGATAAATAGTAAGTTTTCCAAGAAAACATATTTTTGTGCGTAGCACTTCGTCATTTGCGAGCTCGAAATTCAGTAAGAATAGAATGATAAATGAGATCAGAGTACAAGCAGGTCATTTATTGATATATATTTCTAATTAAAATATTTATCCTACCTACATACCCATTATTCAAATATGTTCACTGCTGCATAGTTTATGTACAATGCAATATGATAAACTTTCAGATTATAGAATCATTCAGTATGTGTATTAACTATTATTCGTTTAACATCGGTACATGAAATGCATAATGTTCAGTATTATTTATTGTTGATTATATTATGTTTTTATGTTTATTGACCTTGTAAAAATTAAATCTAAAAAATAAAACAGTGGAAGTCTTTCTGCCGTATAGTATGAATTCAGGTGTACCTACCTCGTCATTGAGTAGGTCACTGTTATTGATGTGTTAAAATTGAATTCAATGATAAACACTGCCTACGAAAATCGATTCTGAGCGGAAACTGTGATTAGGCTCTACTTCTAAGGATGCATAATAATTTATTTTTAATTTATTAAAATTTAAAATTTAATACATTTTTAACTGTGAATTCTCGAGATTTTGACAAATTTAAATTTTAAAAATTAAAAGATCCTTATGAAAAAAAGTTGTGTTTATGTGTTTTTTATATTTTTATTTACCGTTAGTCGTTAGACCAATTTATAATTAATTTTTTATTAACTTTTCTAACTTTTTGATTTACAAAAAAATGTATAAACATAAATCGATTACAACTATAGTAAAAGTAAACAATTTCATATGTTTATAAAAATATTATTAAAGAGGCGAAATATTTTTAAAATTACGTATTTCATGACTAATGTCTATAAATTCAGCATAAAACGCTAATAAATAAATAGTTTATAAACAATTCAAATCTCTGCGGTATTCATTTTAGAATTACAACAAAGAATAAAATTATTTTGTCAAAAACTAGTTACGTAAATATTCCCGTTTTTTTGTTTTTATTTTTATTGGTTTTTTGGTGTTTTCCTGATTATTTAAGTACTCGCGTTTATAATGTTTATATCCATTAATCTATTTTACATTTTTACTACTTGAATAACATGGTATTAAAATCAATTTGACTCACCACATAATATGGCATACCTAATATACATTCTACTATTATAGTTGGAGACAATAGATTGTATGAATAATAAATTAGTAATATTAATTTGGGTTTTGATTTTTAATGTTTAATAAACTCCAAATACGATTGTGGTTTGTAATTCTATATTAGTATATATAAAGTACCAAAATAGATCTGAAAGTTTGATCTGAAGTTTGTACTAACTAAATTTTTAGTTTAAAACCACCAATAGGCAGTACCTAATACCTATATAGAAAATGTGTGTTTGTATGAAGATCCAATTCGCATATCTCGGTGTTAGATAGAATAGCGTCTTCCTGTTTATTATTCACTACCTATTATTACGAAAGTCTTATAAAATATAATATTATAGACAAATTTAAAAGAAAATAATTTACCAAAATCCTTATGCAATTATTATGTGTAGGTATAACATTCGATGGTAATTGGTTAGGTAGGTTATATTAATTACTTTAGGTTATATTAATTTTATTGAACACATGCATGATACCTGCTTTTTTAGCTTCTGTAGACTATTTCATTATCGAACCTATTTATTTAATAAATAATTAATGTACATGGTGATTCTTCAAGCATGCTTACAGAGCCTCACACGCATTTTTAATGAATTTATTCAAATTCCGATTTCTTTAAATACTTTTTATAACTTTATTATCCAATGCTTTGATTTTTTTACAAAATTTTAAGGACTATTAATTATTATCCTCAGTATTTATTTTATTTTTGTTTTCTAATTCAGAAGCGTACAGTATACATATTTTACAAATAGATTATTACTAAACGTTACTCAACACAGAGTGGATTATATAATTTAATAGCCCAGAAACTATACCTAGTTGTTTGATTCATAGATACATCATCATTTTCAAAAAGCCACCTGCTTGATAATTTATTGTAAAAAAAAATAGATTTTCACTTGAAAAAATAAGGCAGTAGTATCACAAGAACTTAGTATCACTCCTTATATACCTATTTCAAAATATGGTACATATGTAAAAAAAACCTAGTTAGGTGGCAATGATAGTAAGTTGTCTGTCCATTTAGTCAATTATAAAATGTCTATAAAAATCTTAAATAAATATTTGGTGAACAATATTCAAATCTCTACAGTTAAAATAGTTTTATTTCTGAGTTATAAATAAAAAATAAAAGAAATTTTACATGAAAATTCCATTTTTCTTATTTTTGCTTTTCCTGATTATTTAGAAAAAAACTTCCTGATTATACTTTTGACCCTCACAAGTAGGTACTAACTAGATAATAATTTCTACCAAAATCACCATGAAAGTTGATAGTTGAAGTGTTTTAACAGCTAATTAAAGTGACATCAGGGCTTTAAAAAAAATATAAAAAATATAAAAAATACATAATTGTAAAACAGATACATTCATTACTCCGATTAGACTCTAAAAATACCCTAATATAACAAACAGGTGTGGTACAATTTTTTTTTCATAATATTAAACATTGAAATTACCTAATTGCTTGTATTTTATATTCTGAGCGAGGTGATTAATTTATTTTATAACTCTTCGTGTAGGTATACTGTCAATATGACTTAATATTTTCTCCGATATTATGTAATATGATATTCTTAAGTTACAACAGTAGTATAGATACGTTGGAACTTATTTATTCAATTGTACTCAAAATTTAATTTAACGTTATAATAGCTTTTATTATTAATGAGCGTTGAGCAGCATGTGTGCAATTTCTATTTTTGACGGATGACATATTCAGACCCTAATTTCTCATATATTATAATAGTAACGTATATTATTAGGTCTATTATTTCAGTAAATGGTGTGCGAATTCATTTCAAAAGACCCCTACCCTATTACTCCCATTCCAATAGATCATGCGGCAATATAATATATATATACATCCTTTTAATTGGTTAATAAGTTAACAGCAACATAATTTTCATCCGGTTCATGGCTATAACGTAGTTATTATACTCGAGCGTATCCGCATGCTATAAATGACAAAAACGACAATAATTAAGTCCTATACGCATAAAGTTAATTTAATACTAATAGAAATATTCTGTGTGACTGTGTGAACTGAGTGGATACCTATACTAATGTTTTATGAATTTAGGAAATAGGAATCTATTTGTTACTTCATAAGTACGAAAAAACTGAAAATGAAGGTTGTGCATATTTATTTAAAATGTGTATTTAATAATATTGTTTTATAACAAAACAATGTATTCCATTTTGAAGTTAATATTGTTGATTAGCAATTACACGAACAATACATTTATATTTTATACTCTGTTCATTTATAACTTATAGGCCACTATAGTGGCAGGTACATAATATACGTTTTAAATTATCCTATTATCATCCGTATGAGTATGAAAATGTAATTACTAGAAAGGATTTATAATACAATTTAACATTCATTACTAACGAAAAAATAAAATTATTTTATGAATACACATTAAATTAATTAATATAAATTGAATTGTTATTATTATTATTATTATTATTATTATACCTGAGGGATATTACTATTGAAGGATAGAATGCTTATGAACATCAAGAATTATATAAAAACGTGAAAAACGTAAGTAGCTATATAATAATATAATATTAGAATTACCTACAATTCTGATCTTTATGTAACATAAATCAAAAGTGTGTTTACAAAAAAATAAGCAAAAGTACAAAATACGTTTTAAAAAAAAGATTCAATGTAAAATTATTTTTAAGTATCTATTGTAATTCATAGTATACCTAATAGGTATAAAATAGTACCTATGCGATTTTGTAAAATATTACAACTATTCTGGTTTCTGGCATTTAAACAAAACTAATTTATATGAGTGATAATATCAAAAATATTATTCTACTTCTATTAATGTGTATATCTTACTACCTATATTAATAGTTACTACTAAATAACACTATATTAGGTATCAAATATATTTTGTTAATACTTTATCTATAATGCATTCGTTAACACTATTTGAACATAATATTTCAGTTGTAAACTATATGATTTCATGAAATGTAATTAATTTAAAACAACAAACTAATTTATGGCACTTTAAATGCATTTAATTCTCTAATATATATTGGTAGGAATTTTATTATTTATTCAAATATGTGATTTAAAGAATAATATTTTTCACCCAATCTCCCATTTTTCTAATTAAATTTGAAATAATAAAAGTAAAATAAAAGATACCTCAAGTTGTTCCTGAATCAAAATAACAAAGCAATATTATTGTTTTTTGATATTATTTCGTATCTGCATAATTTAATCCATTAACTATTGTTTGAAATTCAAATCATTAACTAATGACTTCACATTCTATTCTGAAAATGCAGTAGGTATAATAATATTTATTCAACTTCACCATTTTGACTTTATTTTTCATTCACAGCAATTTGTATTTATTTAAATAATTACTAATATTACGTTATATACACCTCGCCGGTTCAATTTTAATATTCTAAGTTGATCTTCGACTAAGAGTTTTAAAATTTATATAATTTATGATATTATTTTAAAGTGTATACAAATATTATAGGTTCAGTAGAAACAATTTGAACAATACAATTTACTTGGAATCTAAAATAAAATAACAATTATATAATAATTATTATACCAAAATAAAGATAGTATAGGTATAGAATCAAAGGAATACCTACATTAACTGATAAGTTATTATATGCATATTATAATTATCATCCTATGGAGTGCATTTTATTATTAGTTGTCGCAATTATTTTCCCATAATCTACTATAACGGTCCCTGCCCTCTTAGCCTTTTTATCTAATCTTGAAGTAAAATAAAAAAAGTATCATGAATTGATAAAAACTATTGTACTCAGTGTATAATCAAGACTTTCCAGGACCCTAACATTGAAAATATTGGTATGTAAATTAAATATAATACAAATTTTAGTTAATTTTATATAGAAGCTAGCCATGGACTAATATTATAATATTATTTACTTTAAAGTTTAAACTAAAATACAATATTGTATAGTTAAAATGGCATAACTACCTATGTTATAAGTGACTTAAAAACTAATAAGGAAACAAAACGTAAAATATTTTTAAGTGGTGGCAAACGCTAGATATATTTATTTTATTACTCACTACTCAATGGTTATTACTTATTAGATATACATTGTAAATTCTTTGGACTATAAGTTAAATGTTATTGTCAAAAATAACTGATTATAAAAATATGCCATAGTTATAAAAAAATAGCTCACACCCTCGATACAAACCAAACATTGGAACCACAATACAAAAAATTTGTTCCAGTTATTAAATTTCAAAGTTTAATGTGTAGCATTGATTATTAGATTCAACCAAAGATAAGTTGAGTAATTTGTCATTGCCTTTGTTAGTTTATTTACTATTTTTTTATTTATTAAAAATTTAAAATGTCTATAGAAATATGAATAATACAAACTGTATTATTGTTTTGGAATGCACAAACCAGTGTAGTTCATATGAACTATATAATATGTATATTTGTATATTACTATAGAGATAAAAATTTTTTTATGAAATACAATTTTTAATTTAATTGACTGTTTTTAAGGTGATTTATGAAGGCATTAACAGAATTGTAAAATCAAATACATATGTATATTATGTTCGTCACGGAACAACTACCATGGTTATATGGTTCTTCTGATTACGAGGTGACTTGTAACTGAAAAACATGTGTGTTTAACATCTCAATAATATAAACAACGTAACAAATAATATTTTTGTACCAAAAATAATAATTTTTTTTGAAGGAAAAACATTACCGGAAATAAATTTGTGTTAGTAACCGTGACGGAAAGTGTATTGTTGAATGGATACCAACAAATGAGAATGTGATAAAAAAATGTCTCAATGTCAGGACCTATTTATATTATTATCATTAACCTTCAACATTTGTTGCTCCAAAGCACCACATAATAATACTTAGAGCCAATAAATCACAATTTGCAAAATATTATACCTAAAAAGATTAATTTACCATAATTTATAAACACTATAAAGCCGTTTAATAATTGTTATTTTGCTTAATATAATATATCATGTATATAGCATGTGCAATGTGCATGCTATTGTCTATTAGGTATCTATTTATGTATATAATACATAATATATGTGTAAATTTAATTTAATTATATACAACGTACGGTAAGGCCGTACGGGTATGCATTGTCCAAGAGCTTAACTTGTACGTTTATTAAAACGTATAATAACTCATAGGCACCTACACATGCCTATTTCATAAACAAGCAACAAACTCAAAAATGTTACTAAATTTAAATTGTTTATGTTTATAGAAATCAAATCACACAACACGGGTGCAAAGTCGTGAAAAAGTAAAATCATATAGATGACTTGATGTGCTTAAGCTGGATTCAAGCATGCACCGCCATACACCTGCTGTGGAGTGTGCTGTACATAAGCGTTGGCGCTGTTCAAATAGTAGCAGGCATATTTTTCCTGTTCACAATACCTGTTCTCAGAATAGGATCAAACATATGGACAGGGTCTTGGGTAAATAATACCATTATGATAATAATATGTGAGAAATGTATGAAACAGATGACAAGATAATATTTTGTAATAGATGATGATATAAAAAAAATCCGCGGAAGTCGCTCCGCCGTAATTGATACTGGTCACCGTTGTAATGGTCGTGTTAAATTTGAATTCAATGGCATGTCATTGTATATGCGAAAAACGATCTGAGCGAAAACGGTGTGTAGCGCTCAACCTCTATTTCTGAATATAATAATATATCATAATTTATTTTTATTTCCATTAGTGATACGATAAAATGTTGAATTATTTTTTTTTTTTTTAACAGCGCATATATTGTTGATATTTAATTTATACGTTGATACGTACAATAGGACGGTGTAAATAGTAGAACCTATAAAATATATAAATCGCTTGAAACTAGAGAAAATTTTCGAAAATGTCATTTTGTACAGAAAATAGCAATACATATTATTATGATGGCAAAAAGTTTCAATTACAACCAAATAAGTTATAACTAAAACCATAAGATGATAATTGTTTGCAATATCGTAAAAATTCAAACTACTCACGTTTATAAAAAAATGTGATTGTATTTTCGATATTTTTTTAATTGCCGTAAGAACAACTTATGAGGAGCCTTGTATTAAAATATCCAGATTTATGACTAAGAAAAAAAATGTTTTTAACATAAATCGAAAATAGCTAAAAAAAAACTCAAATGTTCATGAATAACTTAAAAAGCCAACATCCTTTGAAAAAATCTCAAAATGAAAGTATAATAAATTATTTGATGAAAATTTCTTGTATCTATCAAATTAATTTTTAAATTTCAACAAAAAAACAAAATCAATTTTATCGAATACTCATTACTCGTACAGTCGTACTAGATAAATATTCCCGTTTTTACGATTTTTGGTTTGGTTTTCGTTATGATTTAGAAAAGTACTGGAAAGTTTTTACTTTCAACCCCGCAAAGTATAATCTCGTCAAATATTGTACAACCAAACACAGCTCTGCTTAGAATCTATACCTAACGATTATGTAAATAATATTAAACCAAATATTGATCAGTTCAGCTTTAAAGCTTTTATCGTTCAGCTTTAAAACATACCTAGATTTATTTTATTCATTAAAAACCTCGACCTTATAATAATATGTTCTAAATAAATAAATTAAACGAATTAGTATATACTAATTTATTTTTCGCAGAACGTGTTCTTTGGTGTAGGAGGAGCAGTTTTCTCGTGTGTAGGTGATTGGACTACGGCCAAACAACGAGGCCTTTTATGCCTCACTGTGTCTATACTGATCATGAACATCGTAAATTTAATCATATTAGAAATCGGAGAATGGAGATACCTAACACCTGAATCGGTCAAAGATAGCATGTCAAGAGAAGGATTGGAAACGTTAATTTTATATGGTAATTATTATTGTTTTTTATTTATGTATATTATGTATAATAAGTTATTAATAATATACTACCTATATCATATTTATTTAATTCAATTTCATATATTATGCAATACCAATAAGTATATGAATACTAGTCCCCACTGAGAATACTCGTGTCCAGAAATCCGAAGTTACATCATATAATATTACCATTTGATAGGCATAGAATTCAATGATTATTAATTACAATAAAATATTAAATTATTTTACCATGTATAGGATATTAGGACATAACCATTAGCCACATAGGTATATAGAATTACATAGAGAGATTAACAAAAATAAAAAGAATGTTTAATAGACTTACAATATCATAATGGATTGTCATAATATTACAAATTCAATAGGACTATAGTACCTATAATTTTTTTTTAAATAACTATTTTGGAAAATTCAAAATATTCGTAATAATTCAAATATTTAATTACATAATTTAGTGCCAAGTATTTTAAAATGTCTATCCTGATGTGGTTTTTAAGTCATTTTTATAAGAGAATTCATATTTGAGTATCTTGTGTTTATTTTTAGTAACATTGAGTGAAACAAATTGTGGTTTTTCAGATGTATACATTTACAGTAGGTACCACAATTATGTACTTTTAAATACATTTTTACTGGTGGCACTTTTATATAAATAATTGTTCGTTGGATACCTTTGTTCTTTATTGAGCCACACGTTAAATTTTGACACATTTGAAACATGCATTATCAATAAATACACCACTCAAACCTTTTTTACCATCAAGGATAAGTTATTCCACCAATGCTAAATACACTTGGCGCAATTAAGTTGGTCCTAAGACTTTATTTAAATTTCTTAACTGATATAACTTAATTTTAATATCAATTTTATTTTTCCATTTCATATTGTTTTTGGTTTTAAATTCTGAATATTTAAGGGCCAGTTGCACCGTCTCTGATTAAAGTTAACCGGAGTTTAATCGGCCGAATTTGCCCGGTTAAATATCTGTTATCAGCTGATTAAGCTTAATCGAAGTTTAACCGTAGACGGTGCAACTGGCCCTAAGAGTATAATATTTAGTTAGTGATTTATAATAACAGTTATTTAATTGAATACCTACATCATTGTGAATTTTAAGTTTAGTTCCAGTCAGTAGTGTATTTTCCATTAAATAGTGAGCAGGATAAGTTTTTTTCTAAATTTAGGATATTTTTTACTAACCATTATTATTTTTAATATTATTTGTTTTAAATCTTTGATATTTCTTCCAAAGAATCACCTGAAAACGTATCAATATAATTTGAAAAACAAGTATCTACCTAATTGGATTTTTAACGGAAGTACCTAAATGTATACCATTTACCTAGTTGTTTATTGAAAAGTTTAGGAGAGATTACGTTCCTTCCTTATTTTATGATGGGAACTACTTAATATATTCATTAATTTTAATTTTAAATTAATTAAATCTTTTTTTCCAATTGTTTAAGTGAGAAAAGACAAACTTTAAAGCATTATTGCGTAAACCTAGGTATTTTGATTTTCGTAACAGGATATTGTGATAAACAATGTCAAATTATGTAGCTATGTGTAAATAGACAATGGCACATATTAATGTATTAGGGATTTTTACTTATCTATATCTTAGTAATTAGTATGATAGGAAAAAAACCTTTGCTTACAATCAAAAAATAAAAAAAGCTTAACAGTGTTATACTGATAGGTAATTATTATTAATTGTTATTAATATCTATGAAGACAATACTGATTACTTACAGTTACCAGTAGGTACATTATATATTACACTTCAGTACATTCATTATTTATGTAATCATTGCTTATGAAATGATCACCTATTTATTTTATAATCAATGATATAACTAATGCTATTACAGTAATTATTATATCGTTCGATTAATTTTTATATAAAAAATAATTGTCATTATTGTGTATGTGTGTATTGGTACTAACTTATATTAATATATATAGGTAGTTATTAGTTTGGTATGGTATATTATAATGGATATGATATTATGTACTTGTTTTACAGCTCGTTACACTACCAGTATAAGCACATTAGTAGCCATAATCGGCGCATTTTTCGATTCGCAGATAACGTTTTGTTGTATGCTACGTGTGGATAAAACACAACAAAATACAGAGCCAGATAACAATTCAGATGTCGATTACATTATGCCAAGGGTATGTTTTCATTTCATGTGCTTTATACATAAAATAGTATTTCTACTTTTTATACACTTTAAAAGTATATGAGGTACCTATATTATAGCAGTGAGGTCAGGAAAATTACTTTCAATCGATCACCAAAAACAGTAAATAAAATATTTTAAACTTATAAAACAAAATACATATTATGTATATTACTAACGAGTAAAATATGTTTCTCATTTGTATTGTAATAGCCGCTATGCAATGAAAACCTAACTACCCAACCGTGGCTTTATTTTTAATCCAATAAAAAAGTATTTGTTTTAGAAATATATTTTAAATCATAACATTGAAAAGAAGGTAAAATACTCCAAAAGTTTCTCGAAATATGTTCCGCAAAATACAATGAATTACAACAATATTTTCTGTGCAGATCATTCGCCATGACAACCAAATGAAGGGGAAAAGTGGTGCTCCACTACATTATAAATTATATGAAACTATACGGAAAATGTCAAAAAAATTTTCATACACTGTAAAATCCAAACATCGTAATATATTCAAAATTATTATAATTAAAATAAATTATTAACATCAGTTTTATCGGAATCAATACAAAATATAATGTAGGTAACTATGAATAATATATACTTTTGTAGGATAATATTACCCATAGGTTATAACTCACCATAATTTAAAAATCGATAGGTACTGCGTATTACTATTATATTGACTCTAAAATACAATGATAACAGTTTTATGACATTGTTTTTGCTTGACTTCTCTTGACTAACTGAATACAAATAAATAATACAGTAATTTACAAAGGAAAAACATGAAATATTTGTTGTGTTATAAGAATTAATGTTTTTATTATCCATATCTATATTCCATAGGATAGCATATTTTATACATTTTGATTCACATTAGACCATTACACAATATATCTCATCGTCAGATGAGAGCATTATAAATATGTTTTTCCAGTGCATCTACATGTTCTTAATTTTTAAAACAGTTAATTATTATTTAAAATTTAAATTATTACGTTTAAAAAAAAACCTAAGATTATTCATATAGACATTTATAATATATGATGTAACATGATTATTTTTGAAATACCAATTTACTACATAAGCTGTGAGGTAACCCGTAAACGTAAACAAATAACAATTCTTTTGATACTGCTTCTCAAACATATTATTAAACGCATAATAAAAATATGATATTTTAAAGGGCAATAATTGTTCAGGTTTTTTAATTTTTTGTATGTTATAAACAAAAATAATAATAAGCATTCCTGATTGGTACAATTTCGAAACTTGTCCATCCACCTACACTATTTTTTCCACGTTTTCGAAAAAAGACAGCTGCGTAATTAAATTGTCGACTATGGTAATACAACAGTATAGAACAGTGGATACGTCGTGCTAACTGTAGACATGTAGGTAGGTAGGTACGCCAATATCTGTGCAAGGGAATGTGCCGGCTTTCATCGGGTCGTAAAGTTAACAAAATGTGCACCAATTACACCCATTCTGTTTAACAAAATAACCGTAACCCAGGTTATTATCGTGCATAATTTTCGAAATGGAATTCAAAACAGTTATGGTGATGTGATTTTCCTATACGATTCTAATAATAATATAGGTACGATACCTGCAGCACACCAGTTCAGTGAAAACGTAAGTAGCAATGATGTAGGTATCTAGTGTTAAAGATAAAATTAAATACAACAAAAATGTATCTAATACTCGCTCTCGGTTTCGGCATCCCAACGCCAATAAATGTGTCACGGTAGTGTTTGAAAATCAATACTGTCTGCAGTCTGCACGGTATTGTTCGATAGCCACATTTTACAATGTTATTATTGTGTTAGACGTAGATTTGAAAGAGTGAAAAAATTAAGAAGAATGCATTTTTGTTAGGGTGTCCTAGAACTTTACCTTTTTTTATTATGAAAACGTTTGATTCAAAGTTTATAACAACTAACGATGATAATAATTCCGAAAAATCTAATTTCTAATTTCAACGTGTCTGTATAAAATAAGACAAATAATACCCGTAGCCCAGTTCCTATTTTCGATAACGTATCAGTAATCTTAGAAAAGAAACAAATATGTAGAGCCGTTAAGGCATAGGCGCAATTTCAACTTTTGACTTGGGGAGGGGCTGAATGTATTAAAGGCAAGTAGACCATTGCAATATAGCATTTTAAAATTGTATGTCCTAGGTTTTTTTTTTTTTGGTGGGGGGCTACGACTAAGTTTGGGGGGCTTAGCCCCCTCTCAATTTGTGCCTATGCGTTGAGGTACTCATGTTTAGCATTGTTTCTAAAATGTTGTTGCGATTTATAGTACATATACGTCTTATTGTACTTATATTTGTCGTTTCTATAAGAGCACTAAAATCCGCACAATATAAACGTCATCGTAAAACAATTTAAATAATTTATTGAAACTTAGTTATTGTTGTACACTTGCACACATAATACGTTTTTGTGTCAATTTCATTAGTATAATAATACAAGAAATGTCATTAAAATTTGACAAGACATAATTCAGTTACTTATTACCTAATCATTTTTATTTTCGAATGGAAAACTATTCCAAGATATTTAGACTTTTTGATTTAGAATTACAAATTTTGGATGCCGATCTGCAAGCACGCACGTTCTGTTTGTCTTGCATTTAGTTTTACAATGACATTGTGTATATCCTTGTTCCCTGAAATATCTATTATCTATATATTGTATAGCTACCTCCCGAAGTGAAATTGGTTTTTCTGCTTGACCTGTCGTTTCTACTGTTATAACATTGCCTAATAAACTGCAGTATACGGAAATGATGACAATATTCCTAGGCAATGGACATTATCATATCCTTACCATATTAGGAAATATTGTCATAATTTCCCAGGAATCATTTCCTAAGCTATCGACAACCCCAGTAACATAATATATAATGTTATCGATATCACTGACCGCATCCGTCGTTGATACCTCGCAGGTTAAATCGGAGTGCGTGTTGCGGTCGAATAGTACCGCCAGGAAAACGTCGGACAACAACTACGGCCGTTCCTGGGTGTTCGAGGCGGACGGCACGGCGGGCCCGGGTGGCTGTCCCCCCACGTACGCGTCCACAGAATCGCTGAGCGCGCTCGACCACCGTCTACCGGCGACGGCGGCGGTGACGGCAGGCGCGGCCGTGTGCAGCCGGACGGTGACGCTGAAGCGCAGGGCCAAGCCGGTGACACCGGTGGTGATCGTCGAGATGGACGGCACAGGCAGCCGGCCCACGCAGCTGATGACCAGTTTCTCGCGGACACCATCGCCGGTTGGACTTTCGGAGAGCTCGTCTCAGGACTCGGTGTCCGCGGTCGCCGTGGCCAACGCGCCAATTTACGAGTGCCTGGAGAAGCTGACCGAACCGTCCGTGTACAGGTCCCGCTTGAACACCGCCCTGTCGGCCAGCATCCAGGAGGCCATCGCGTCCGGTGACCGGCCGCCCCGGAGCCTGTCGCCCAGGCCGCCGCCCGCCGCCGAGCCCGTCCAGTACGCGTCACTGATGGAGGAGTTACAGAAGACCATCGGAAACAGACTCTCCAAACACGTTGAATCGCCCGAAGAGAGGTGAGTAGAAAATCAGCCACCACCCCGATATTATACATTTATACTGCAATAGTGATATTCGCCACAAGCATACTCACCCCCATTTTTTTTTTCATTAGAAAAGCGCAGTTATTCAAAACCTAATTTTTGGAGTTTTTTAAGTAAAAAAATTAATTTTTATTAAACTCCGCTCTTGAATATTTGATATTTGGTTGTGATCTATCTCAATCAAAATTTGAACGAGTAGTTTCCAAGTTACTAACAATACCTATATAATATACTTGGCCACTTGGGTACTTATATACTAAGGATAATAATATATATATATTATATGCTTATACCATAAAATATATTATGTGATATTATTTAGTGTTCATATGTATGAAAAAATAGTAGATACGATATTCGAATAAACATGAAACATAGGTATTGTTTAATTTTTAATTCATTTTCAAACTGTAATAAGTAAGCTATATACTATTTTATTTTCATTAAACAATTTGTAATAATTGCTTGAATAATAACTAATAACTAATAAGAAAATGACTAAGCAAATACAAAATATATATATTTTAATCAAAAATAATTAACTTGTGGCATAACTGGGAGCCCGGGATAGTGTCATGGACTAAATATACAATTATCCTTATTACGCCAAGTTTAATAAATTAAAAACAAATGGTTCAAATTTCGATTTAGACAAATCACAATTTTCAAAAAATATCTGCCCAATAGATTAAAGTAAAATACAGTGCTTTTTATATGAAAAATTTGAGTTTAATTCGTTCAAACAATCTCAAATATTCGAAACTATATAGTCTTTGAGTATATTTAAGAACTCATAAAAATCATATTTTGAAGAATTGCAATATTAAAGAAAAAGGCGGAAGTAGGTAACCGATCTGTTGTAAGGTAGGAGTCCAAGTGTACCTTGTCATGGAGTAAACTATAATGAATGTATTAAATTTGAATTCAATGATAAAATTTGGCACACGAAAAACGATTTTAAGCGGAGACAATCATTCAGCCTATAAACTTATAAACTAAGTACCTATAATCTATATAATATATACCTATAACTGTATTAAATAATAATTACTATAGTACCTAATTGATTTAACTATTAGTATTACGGTATGCACTATAAATAAGCAATATCATAAATTTAATTTAAATAATTTAAAAATATCATTGTGTAGTTATATAAAATATAATATTATACATATAAGTTCTAAATTACAACAAAAAAAACTAAAATAGTTATTTTTCGTTTAAAAATTAATTTTTACCCAAATTTGTATTCCTATAAAAAAAATGTGCATTGTATCTTTAATATTTATAAGTAGCTATATAAATATTATATAAACTATATATATAGGCTATATAAACCTTATGAATTATGAAGAACTTTGTGTTAAATTTTCAAGGTGTTTGACCGTGCAATATATTTTTTATCTATATTTATTGAAAAAACCTAAAAAAAAATCTAAAATTTCAATTGCCTCAAAAACAGTCAAAATATTTTTAAAATAATAATATAAACAATTGGTGGAAATTTCAATAACCTACCTACGGTTATTCGTTTTTAAATTACAACAAAATAAGAAAATCAATGTTCTCAAAACTAGTTTTACATAAAAAATTCCAGTTATTCCCTATTTTCCCCGCAATTATTAATAAATAAGAAAAGACATTTTACTTTTACCATTTTTATTTTCGTTTAAATTAGAATGTGACATAATATATCTATTCTATATTCAATAATATTGATAAAAAATGTAATAACCACGAGATTACTGAAACGATGTAGAAAAGATCATAAAATATATATTATATTTTCTACATTGTGAACCACAACACCGTGGTCTTAGACCATGACACCATGGCATTGTCTTTAATTGTTCTATGCTGTAACCATGGTGGTAACTGGTAAGTTACCTAAATTATTTTCATTCGTTATAATAATATTATGTATCACAGTATATGTTTTTGGGCAGGTTTCGAGTCCGGGGTACTCAAGTAGGTACAGTATGTTCTCGCTGGAGTTTGAATGATGACTTCTTATCAAAATATATTTTATTCATAATACATTTTATGCTGTGTAATTTTAGTTTATTCAACCTATGATGTATGATAAATGAAATATAATTTTTAATGTGTAGAAAGGAATGGGAAAAAAGTACTTTAATCAAAGCAATGATAAACTGGGAATATTTAAGCATTTACTGGTATACCTATGTTTTTTTTCAAGTTCCTCCTCTGCGATTTCTATTAGGTATATTTACTGAATCATGATTGGTGTTTGGTGTTTGAATTTAAAAAAAAACTAGGTATTGGGGGGGGGGGATTATTCTGACTATTCCAACCAATATCTCTGCGCTGACTTAATTTGTCCATCTTTTAATACCTATATATAATTTAATTTCAGTATTAAAAAATGAACTCTGAGGGAAACCCACCGGTGGTCGTATTGTCGGTCAGTCATATAAAATATGTTTAAATTAGCAGATTTATTAATCTATTAATTATCTGGTTTGAAGCTTAACAGATGTCACGCACATCTATAAATTACTATTTTGGGTTTCTCTTAATTATAAGATTTTTATCGTTACCCTCAAAATTATTCTTAAAATCCAATATCCATACCATAACCAAAGCGTTTGAACATCCCATGGATATTTCATGTGTATATATATTTTTAAGACGAAACAAGCATTTGACCTGTACATGTGGTTTAATATTTTACAGATTCGATGCAGATTTGGACGACGCACTACAAGACATACCAAGATTTAGAATCTCCAAATGGCCACAGCAATGACCGGACGGATGACAGTAGCGATAGTGACGCAGCCAGCATGAAGACCACGAAAACAGTTATTTTGAATGGTAAGAACGCTGATGACTTAGGTTACGTATCGATGCGCCAAGATTGCGCACACTTGTTGAGCGTGTACGACCAAGTAGAATGTGAAATGCCAGAAGAACTGCCCGAAGAGACAAACAACAACACCATTGGGTTGGATGTCACGGTTAAAACTTCTAGTAAGGGTTGGAAGTCGTTGTCAACAATGTTAAAACGAAAACATAGAGCTGCTCTAACTTTAATACCCGAGATCGAAGCATCCATTATAAAATCTGAATGTTTGGCGTACTTGTCGGAAAAAGAATTGATTGAACGATACGACCGTAATAAATTGGTACACAGGGTAAGACGTCACGATAATTACGGTGATTACGGTGAATGGTGATGGTATATAATTATACTCGTTTGCATGTCAACGCTCAATACATTAATGCCCTTGGGAAAACATTGATGAATCTCGGTGCACTTACCTAAAGCTATTGGTATTTTGTGCTTCAATTACATATTTTTTTTTTTTTTAAACTTTTCAAAATCATAATCATGATTTAAAATTAAAATGCATAATTGTTTTTATAAATATTATTTACCTAGAGATACTATAGATCTTAAATAATATATGATACTGCAGTCAATATCATTGTTCAGAAAAACTTCAAATCAATATTGTAGTATTTTGTTTTTTATTTATTTTAATTTGTCTTTAAATTAAAAACTAAACAAACTTCCGGAAAATATTAACTAGGCACCTGTCACCTAGTGCCTACTTATTAAAGTTAAGTAGGTAAGCATTACTTTATGATTGACTATTTTAATTACATAACATATCAATAAGTCTCTGCATAGGTATATTTATGAATGAGGCAATAAGAAATAATATAGGTATTATTATAATTTGAATATCATGATAAGATAGTAGGTACATACATATCCATAAAAATATTTTATAATCAGTTTGCACTTTTCATCAAATAATTTAAATACCTATTAAAATAATTAACAATACATTAATCAAAAATAATGATAGTACCTAAGTATATTTTTACTAACATAATTTTAATTACAAATTTTAACATTATTTTATTTATTTATTTATTTATTTATTTATTTAGAACATTGCTGTAGATTAAACTAATATTATACCTATGTAAGTACCTACACGCACATTTTTTACAGTATCTTAAATACAAATAATATTGTTTAAAAACGTATTCATAAGCTTTGAAATCAAACATCAAACATCAAACACTCAACTAATACAAATAATATACATCAAAACCAAAACATAACGGTCTAATAACTAATTTCATCTATCTTTTATCAATAAAATTACTGAACGAAAATCGATTAGTCGTAAAATAAATTAACTTCAATATTTACTAAACGATAAAAAAATTCTAGTGAAAGGTGTTCAATTGTTATTTATAATTTATATAATTTATTTTGTTATTTATTATGTCCAGTTTATAGAAATTATAATTATTTTTAATAATAATAATTGAAAATACAGAATGAACCTAAAATAACCTAACTACAAGATTGTTTTTATATTACTCTGAAAAACATAAACAAATTAACACGTTTTAGTATTTTAGTATTTTATATTTAATAATCAACCCCGATATCTATTCCAAGATTCCATAAAATAAATACATTTTTTAACATGCAAACTCCAATAGAAATCTAACAATTTCCAACTAAGGAGTTGATTTTAATTAAGCCTTCGTAATTTATTTACTATGTATATTAGTATCATGACTATGAACAAAATATGTCTTACGTAAAAACAAACAATAAATACTGAAGGTTTTTAATTTATATTGTATTAATCTAGCACGCAACTAACTTGAATAATGAAAGAACCCTTTGGCTTTTATTGTTGGAATTATTTATATAATGTGTAAGAAAAATAATAACATTATTGGTGATGGTTTGAATTAAACAAAAATCTCTCATTGCCCATAGGCATAACAGCATTAGTGTTAATGATACCTACATGATATTGTATACAATGATAATATTATATTATGAAACAACAAGTGAAATATGTAGGTACCTAGGTAGTTGGTACCATAATGTATTAATGTCTCTATTACATATATACCTATTGGTTATTACCTACGTAATAATTAGTTTACTCATCAAACATAATTAAATTGAAATAGTATTCCATTCATTCAGAGATCGATAAAAAAAATCACTACCTATCATATTAGTTATATTAAGTTGTTAACATAACAAAACGGTGGCTATTAAAACATATAAATACAATTTACAAGTTATATTTATATTTTATTGTGTTTAATATAATTATATATTATTACATTATGTAATGATATTGTAATATTTTAATTTTCAGCAAATCGAAGAAAAAGTGTGGAAACAAATTAACGGTGCTTCGGAGACCGATTCCCCTTGCTGACCGACTGATGAATTGTTTATTTGGTTATTTAATTGAATTTATAATACTATTATTAGGTATAATTTTCTATATTGTATACAAATTTTTATTTTGTGTTATTGAACCTATTTAAAACGGTGGTATACAAGAAATCCTTCTTAAACTATATGTTAAATGTTATACCTACCTATATCCGATATATTATTATATAATAAAAATTACATAATATATTATATTTATCATATCTTTCAAACATCATTCCTATTAAAAAAAAAAAAAAACAACAACAATTTTAAATTGAAAATAATATTTTACTATTATTTAACATAAAAAACGATATCATGTTATTTATACAATGTACGATTATCGTTAAAATATTTTCTCTCTAGGTTATTATAATGTATATCTCTATTATACATATTATATACATGAATTATTATTTATAAAATATCTATAAATGTTGTTCAAGTTCGAAAAGTTGTGTTCGCAAAAAATATATATACAAAAAAGACTAGTAGACTAAATAGTTTTATTCTCCGTTAGACTAAACTTGCGATTTATCATTAATATTTTATCTCGTGTTTATGTATAGTATTATATATATATTATTATGAATTTGTTATTTATTTTTGACTGTGATTTTGATGTTAATCAATATGTCCATAATATATATATAGTATATATATATTATATACATACTATGATTGATATACCTATACAATATACATTATACATATTGTTAGTAAATAGATATTTATAAAAAATAATTTTTAAATGTTCAAAATATTTATACATAGATAACATGTGGAATGTATAAATTCAATTTATTATAAATATGTAGAACAAACAATAGCTAATCATAAAAATATATTATATTATCTATTATAATAAATGTATTTTTATTGTAAATATTATTTCAATATGTAGGAATGATATACTGCACAACTGATTATAGGTGCACACTATAGTTAGGTGCATAGTTCAGTACTGCCAGGCACTTCTTTCCTATTGGTTTTTTTATAATCACATTTTTTTATATTCACTTTAGACACGTTCGATGGGTCCTCCTGTTTGCCGGTTTTGATAAAATAGTACTCTGTCCGAGTCGTAGGGTCCCCAATGGGGAGCTCCCCATTACCACCGCCCAGGGCCTCAAAAAGGTTTAACACGGCCCTGACTGCGCCTGAGCACTGCAAATTGGTGCAACAAGAGAGGACATTTTGGGGTGGGGAACTAAAATTATTTTTTAAGAACTGTAAACATTTGACGTGATATCTGGGCCGTGATATTTAAATTATGCAAATCAATATAATATTATGTACCTACCTATGTAGTATATAGCCATATAGGTACCTAAATTAAAACTGAGTTTAAACTGTTTTTATTTGTAAGAAATATAATTACCATTTTACAGAGTGCACCACAATAACTAGGTAATCATCTATTGTAATTAATAAATTCCTATCACTTGCAAAAATAATGTTTTTCTTTTCATTTTATAAAATAAATAAAAAAATAATTATAGATTTTATAATTTATGATTTATGATTAATCATAATACAATTAAAAATAGTGATAATATATAATTTCTGGTAGGTATAGAATAAAAACTTTTCTTAAGTTTACATTTTGGAACTAACCTGCAGGTGGAGGTGCTATAAAATTGAATTAAAATTCAGATGTGCAGAACGCCTCCAATAGAAAATCTGAAAATGCTTATTATTAGTATTGCCGATTGCGTCAACACTGTAAATTACCTACTACATAATATGTCCTATACCGCATAGACCATATTATTATGATACGTATTATTATAATCTCTACAAGCATTAGCCAATGGCACTTGCCAGTTGGTACTTGGTAGGTAAACAGCGCACCTACCTACTAATTGCTGTAATATTTTAGAATAATGCTTATATAATACGTTAGGTGCTATATACATATGTATTGTAAAAGTATAATAATAGGTACATCGTACGTTTCACATCGTCATTACATACCAATTAATTTGTTCATATGGTTTTCTTTTTTCAATTTGTTAGTCTTAATGAATGACTACCTATATAGTGTTTATCTGTGAAACAACGCCCATATTGATATTTACGAATTTGCGTATTTAGCAGTTATTAATCGATAATATATAGCTGGGTAGGTAGGTGGTATCTATACCTATCCTATCTACTAATTTCTTCCTATTGTAGCCTACATTTTATTATCATTCATTGATTAATATTATAGTTAAATGAGAAAAATATAATAATAGGAAATAATATATAGCACAGAATGTTGCAATAAGTAAGCAAGTGGCATAATATTATATACCTACTTTAAGTCATAACTCATAAGTACGTACCTAATAACATAATATATTACACCTATACCTAAAACTTAACCTACTACCTATGGTCTATATTATACTAATTCCTGTCTTCCTACCAATGTCCTATCCTGTCTATATTATGATATTATTATTATGTTCATCATTTATTTTAATTGGTGGGTTAGTAGGTTACTTATTAATTCGTCTGGACTCTGGACGTTTATTTATGGATTGATGTAGGCATTTCATTTAAACATTCAAGTTTTTTGTTAAATTAAAATTTAAAAAACCACACATATATACTGCTTAAAATATAAATACAAAAAACTTGAAACTCTTATGATGCTTTTAAATTATAGTTGTGAAATAATTAGTTTTGGGGGGGCTAAGCCCCCAGGTCCCCCCTATTTGCGCCTATGGTTGTAGGTATCTATAAAGTATGGACTAAGTATCTTTTCCAACTAGAGATTTAGGTACTTAACTCATCTGATAAAACGAGCTTGGAGTTCTTATTCTAGTTTATTTAGGTATAGGTATTAATGTATTATACTCCGCGCCACGAGAGAATGCATACGGCACGCGCTTCCAAATGACTGCTTGGCTAAATTTCCCCCCCACCACGCTGCAACTGGTCTATGGTAGGTACACACCTGCCGCCGAAACAGGCGTGCTCCGAAGCGCTCCGACGGGTGGCAATCTTGCTGGTAAAGTGGTGGAGATGCGCGAAAAAATACGAGTTTTGGTCAGCCACCGTAGCATTCTCTCGTGGCGCAAGGTATACTCAATAGTCAATACTCAATAGTAATATAATATGATTTTAAAAGTATTATTTACTAAGTTTTTATTATACTAGGTATTTAATATTAATTATATTAAATTATTAATACGGGGCGAGTAGGTACCAGCATGAAGTAATACAAATCGATTTCAAGTTTCATTTAAATTTTAAAACTATATAAATCTTCAACTGATAGTTCCTCGTCTTCGTCACATTCCGTTACCTCGCCGTTGATTATACTATCAATTTTTTTCAATGTTGAATATCCACGATTTTTATAGACGTGTGAGGGTAATTATAAATTTACCATTAGAATAAATCCAATATTTTTCGTCATTCGTCGATAACTTATCGATGTATACTATAATGGGTTATGTACGATCGACTGCAGTAGGTCCAGACATAGGCATATATGACTATTTTAATGAATAAAGATAGAATTATTATTATTATTATTAATGTAGAATATGCAACTATCAAGAAATATGCAATTAATATGAATTTTCATCAAATATGCCAAGGAAAAAATTAACTATAGAATTGACACATTACAAAAAGTTGACTTATATCTTTATATTATATATAATTCTACTGTACGTGAGTTGTGATTGAACAGTTAGACCGATTTGAATGAATTTTGTTGGATGCGTTTGGGTGACGCCTCGGATTTTTTAGATTCACAAATCATCCCCCTAGGTCCAACCAGTCCAACTTTTCAGTACTAATGTCTAATACAATAGTGACACACGTAATATAATTTAAAATTGTATAATATTAAATATTAAATGATTTAACAACAAAGTATTAAATAGTTATAAAGAAAAAACATACACAAGACAATGTTCACTACCGACATAATAATATTATATTAAAAATTTAAAAATAACACAATTCAAAACAATCAAAAAAATTTATCAGTTGTATTACACTTGTCACATGTAACCAGTATTCCCAATTATGAAAAACTGAATTCTCCATGAAATATACATACAAATTCATATGTCACTTGAAAATGTAATATTTTTTTTATACGGGTTATGGGTTAAAACCTGAATTTAATTTCGGTTTTGAGTGTTTCGGGTTTACGTCATCAAAATCAATCGGTTTATATGGGTTTACGGTTTTGATAATTTTTAAGGGTTTTTGGGTTTGGGCTATATGGGCTAAATGGGTGCAAAGCCTTGGTTCAGTGACATACTTGGTATAACTTTGATACTTTAGAGTTAAATTATAAAGTTACGAACAAAAAGCACGGGGTCCACGATCTACCGCAGGTAATAGATTGCTTGCCTGATAATATAGGTACTGCTGCGAATCAGAATTTTTATTCCAGGCAATAGAAAAGTTAAGATAAATTTTGAACACTATACACCGAATATTAAATGACGAATTGAAAAAAGTTTCAGTCATATAGAGTTGGTACATTTAACGGGAAACGAAGTGCACGGGGGATCAGCTAGTAAGACGTAAATTATTCTAGGTGAATCGTAGAAGAATATAGGTACCCTCATCAGTGGCATACCAAGCCAGGATTTCTAAGGGGGGGGGGGGGAATAAAAAAACCTTATATAACAAATTGAATTTGTATTGTTTTCGCTATAAAAAAAGATATAATTCGTATATGTAAATGTATACGACCAGATATTATATTATTAAATACCTACTTAAATCCCGCTGAAATTAATAAAATATTTAACAAATTTGTATTTATAATAATTTATTGCAAACAACTTATATAAATATAAGGTAAATATTTAATGTGGTAGGAAGTACTTAATATGTCTTATATTTAACGTACCTATTCATTGTAAACTACGGATGTCCTTCTGGCCACCTGATTACGCCACTGACCACAATATATTTTCTCAACCGTGGTACGCAGGAAGCTCATAGATGGTATGTGGCTGCAATAGGCCTATAAACCTTAGTTTAAAAGTTTACTATGGTGGCTGCTTTGAGGGCAAAATTGTATTTTACATTTTATCTTTGAAGATATGGGCATAGTAGGTACATAAAATTTGTATTTTATAGTTTACCTATACAAAATATTCAAATAATGTGCAGAAACCATTGAATTCGACAACTAAATATTAAATAAAAATATCTGTTCATACGATATCTAGGTAGGTGCCTATCTAGTATAGGTACTTATTTACATTGAAATCGGTACAGTCAGGGACAAAAAGTCGTACAAATAATTCGGACTCATTTTTTATCGTCGGACAAAAATTTCAAGAACATAATTAAAGTCACACAAAAAATCCAAACATTGAAGTTATTCAATTCCCAAAATTAATTAAAATAAATATTTGATTTGATTATTAATAATATAATTATTGGTAATAATTTGTTACCTATTCCTCATACAGTCATACCTGTACAAAATATATCTATAGTACCTATCTACAGATACAATAATTCATAATTATATTCGATTAGGTACCTACCAATGAGTTACTGCATAATACTTTGTTTTGTATGTTCGCTGAATAATCGGTACCTAATCGATAAAATATAACTTATGAATTACTATAACCTTCTTAAGGTCAAACATAAAAAAATATTAATATCATTATTATTATTATTACTTTAAACTAACGATTAATTTTTTTTAATTCTTTTTTTTTTCAAACAACAATTTATTATTTAATGATATATATTATAATTTACCGATGATTAATTTGTGTAATGATAAATACCGATTTGTTCAGTTATTATTTGAGTTAACATTGACACATCATATTATTTATAATTTGAACTATTGAATACCTAGGTACCTACCGTAGACATTTAAATTTTTATCCTGGAAGAATATAGTAGCAGGTCCTATATAACCTAGATACTATAAAAAATGGGTAGTTAATTAATATAGAAATTTTGTGTTTTATACTCTACACAGAGTAATTCTAATGTGCATACCTACCTA
Source organism: Acyrthosiphon pisum (assembly GCF_005508785.2). NCBI lineage: Eukaryota > Metazoa > Arthropoda > Insecta > Hemiptera > Aphididae > Acyrthosiphon > Acyrthosiphon pisum. Next base: position 34,899,429 of record NC_042494.1, on the reverse strand, counting down.
CCTACCTACCCATTATGTATTAATATTATTACAATTTTAACTGAAATGTTATGGTCAGTTATTGTAGATTTGCATAGGAACTCGAGGAAGTTTAATAATAATAAAATCACTAATCAGTTTGTCACCATTATAGTCGTAGTGCAGACGTCCAGTCAACTTAGATGACAATATAGACGATATAGACCCACTTGACTTTTTGTCAGCGGATATATCTGAATCAAAAGTCTATAATGTAGAAAAATATGAAGAAGAAGAAGAAGAAAAACGTTAAGATTCGTATATACCGCTAGTGCGATTGGCTATATATATATATATATATATATATATAGTGATGTGAGTCTCATAAATTTACCATGTAAAATTTTACCGGTAAAGTAAATTTACAAAAAAAATTTACAATTTACATTTTTTTTACCACTTTATTTGTATGTCTTTGTATTTTTTATCAAGATATTAGGATTGTAATACAAATTAGCATAAGCGCGTCTACGGTGGGTGCCTAGGGTGCCTGGGCTGCCCCTGCAATTTTCGAAAGGCGCCGGTCAACCAAGTCTTAAATCTAGTGGCTTACAGCTTTTATTTAGAAAAAAAAATGTCATGCATTGTTTATTTTGTTCTAATAATATTACATTATTATATATTGCATTGTCGAATTGATTTATGATGATATTATGCGGGTAACTGCCAACTGGTACAATTGTAATAACGTATAACTTCTAATGATATACGTATTGTTTTATAATATAAATATAATGTGTTGTTCAATATTCTTATAATTATTAAACATATTAGGTACCTCTATGTACATACTATTTATAGAATTTTGTTATAGATCACTTGAATAAAAGACTTTTTTAAACTATATAAATGTTAAATTGGTTGGACTACCCCCCCCCCCAAATTATTATCAGAGGGTAATGGGTGTTTTTTCGGTTAGGTTAGGTGGCGCCGGTCATTAGTTAGGGGCTGCCCCTGCGGATGAAGTCTAGTCACGCCTATGCAAATTAGGATTTTTATAAAATTATAATGGCAGTTACGTGATACGAATTATTGTGATGTGGTGTACGCGGTTACTGGTACTCTTTAATACGATACGTTATATCTTATCTTAATCTCATCACATTTATTTTGAATACAATATTATTATAAACTTATAAATATCATGGTCATAATAAATAATAATTTTCAATATATTTCTGATTATATTATATATTTACCAATTTTTGGTAATTTTTTTACGTAAAATCCACATCACTAAATATAGGTAAAACCATCTTGTAGATAATTTTGTCCTCTACAATTTTTGTTTGAAACTTTTTTTGCATAACCAGTATAAAGCGAGATATTTAAAAAAAATGCTAATTTTTTTTTTACCTCGAACAACCTTTAACGCGTACATGACATCGATGGTGACTTTTTACACGTTATTTACAACGATGTCATAAAGGTGTGTACCAAATTCAGCAAGGTGGGAGTTTTTCCAAGCAGAAAACCTAATTTGACTGGACTATAGGACGTATGAAGGTATTACTGAATAAATCATTCTTTACATCGACAAAATAATTTTATTTTACAAATATAGTACACTTAACACATGATATTAGTACAATTGAATTTACCAAACGATTTACATAAATCAAAAAATAACCTTAAATTTTATAGGCATATTTTATGCATAGCTAATAATATATTTATTTTAACGAAATAAAAACACTGTACAATCAAGAGTTTAATGTTATTTCTATAAACAGTAAGTATATAGATACAAGTATAATTTATAAGTTATAACTATTATTATAATGTACAATTAATAATTATCAATACCTATTTGGCATTAAAGTTTACGGTTTATCTAATAATAAACTTATCTTAATGAAATTAAAAAAATAACAATGAATGTGTTTATGCATTTTATTTATCATTATTAAAATGTTATAAAATTATAGATAATTATATTCTGTTGCAAATAGTGGGTTATGTGTTGGGTTAAGAAAATATGAATTATAACCTTAATCAGTGTTATTAGACCAAATATTAATAATATTGTCTACATTAATCGAAGAAAAATAATCAATAAGTCAATTAATTAATAAATAAAATAAAAATTTTTATTAATATTTGTAAATCGGTATTGCATTGTTAAATTCAAGGACATAAATGGTATTTAAATTAAAATGTTTAAATATTAGTCACTAGATAAATTTAAAAAATATTTTTCACAATATTTTAGGGTCAATGAATTGTGTCCTAGAAAATATAATTGCTAGTTGAAGGATTAAAATGACGTTTGTAAAAGACTTTGTACTAAAGTCTGACACATATATGTTCAAAAAATATTTAAACGATTGTTAACCTGTTAAGCCCCAATGATTTATGTACATAAGCACTAAAGATTTTAAAAGGGTTCCAGTGTAATAAAGATTAATAAAATATTATTAATAAGCTAATTGGGAAAATTAACCAAAAATGGACTACAAGACGGCAGATAGCACTAACCATAATTATATACATTCATCTATATTATATTAAATTTCTATTATGAATAAAAATAGCTCTGCATCTGAATGATTTATTCCGGTATCTGGTTTTGGGTGTTCAAACACCAGAATAAAAAAATATAATAACTGTTATAATTCAGATTAATATTACTTAATACGGGTGTTGTTCAGAAAAAACATCATTTTTTATAGTTGTTTTTATTAGATATATTTTTAAAACTTTTAATAATCCAAATATTGTTATACCTAACTTATAATTTTATTAAACAAAATAATAAAATATACAAAATTGAAATCACCAGATAAAATTTTTTTTTTTTATTAGAAAACAAGAATATATACAATCTGTAATAATTTATGCAATAGGTAATATGGGGGGGGGGGGGAATACAAGTGTACAAGACGGGACTTCATGATAGAAGAGGAGGCCCTACTTCAAAATTCTAAGCCGGTTTTTTTTTTTATTTAGTGTTAAGGAGGGCTCTGGGCCAATTTCGTTTGAGACGAGGTGGGTTATTAGGAAGAGTAAGAGAGGAGAGGTTTGAAATTAGAGGATTTGAGTGATTGAAAGTGTTTTTGTGGAATGATGTATAATAGTGGGCGGCAAGTGTATGAATGGTTGGGATTTTGAGGTCAGAGTGGAGGGAGAGATTGCTGACGTACCAGGGGGCTTTTGTAATGAGGCGAAGGCAAATTGACTGAAATGATTGGAAAAATTTTGTGTAGGAGACCTTTGTGCCAGACGCGGTCAAATGCCTGGGCGACGGCTAGAAAAACACCTATGGAGTATTGAGGATAACGAGTGTTTGTTCTTAAATCTGAATTGGGTGTTAGGAATTATGTTATGACTTGATAGAATAGGATTGATTTGCATCAGTAATATTTTTTTCTAGAATTTTTGTCGAAGAAGGTATGAGACTGATTGAACGATAGGAGGGTAGGTCTGGTGGTTTGTCGGGTTTTGGGATTAAAATTATAATGGAGTGTTTCTATAAGTGGAGGATGTGGGAGAGACAAAGAATGGAGTTAAAAATTAATGTTAAGAGTAGAATGGCTTTCTTGGGCAGGTGTTTTATAATTTGATTAGTTATAAGGTACATGACGTGGTGATTTTTTGTTTGACAATTTTTTTATGATGAATTGAATTTAGCTGGGCGAGGTATGTTTGGTCGGTAAGGACATTGGAAGACGGTTAGTTAGAGATTTTTCAATGAAGGGAGTATGGTCTTTGTTATTTATGTCAGTGGCTAATAGATAGATTTTTCTGAATTGGTCTTGGAAAAACATCCATCAAGATATCTAATAGGTGGTATTGTATTCTTTTGGTTTAAAATACTTTTAGTAGCTTTCCAAATAGAGATGTTTGAGATGGTGAGGGAGTGTATATACTGTTGGTATGTTTCTGAATTGTGTGTGCGAAGAAGGTTTTTAAAAGAGCATGCAAGGTTGTTGTAGCGTTTTTTTTGCTAGGAAGGTGAGTATGGTGCCAGCGATTACTGGCACCAAAAATATAATTTATAAATTTAAATATCACATGAAGATTGTAAAATAAAATATTTCTCAGGATCCGGTTAATTTGGGTGTTTTGAAATTAGAATCATTTGGGTTATATGGGTTTTGGGTGTTTGATTTGTTAAGGGTGTTACGTGTTCTGGTTAATTTGGGTGCAAGGCCCTGGAATAAAATACATATCAAAATACAATATAACTATTGCATTAAAATTTAAAATCAAATATTATATTATTTATCATTTGACGAACAGGTTACATGAAAATAGTTTAATAGTTTAATATCATAACTAAAAATTGCTACTAGTCACAATACTATAAAAATATATTCATCTAACATAATGTGTTATGAAGCAATAAGTAATATGATAAAGGTCAGAAAATTATTCTCAAGTAATATTATATTTTAATTTTGAATTATTAACATGTATAAAAAAAATACAAATAAAAAAAAATACTGCTTAAAATACTTCAATAAATTTAATAAATTATTAATTAATATTACAGAGATCTAAATGATTTAAAATTTGAGTCTTCATTCTTAGACTGCCTAACCAATAATAATATTAATATTAAACAATGTTTATATTTGATTGGAGATTATATTACGTAAGTGCTCAGGCCTCAAATAGTGTAATATTGTAATATATAGTTTGACATGTATATAAGTTGTAATAAATAAGTTGAGATAA
>NC_042494.1:34891090-34894681 GCF_005508785.2 Acyrthosiphon pisum | reverse complement strand
ACTCAACATTCTCGTGTGATTAAAAACTGTTATTTATGATGGGATAATTATTAGATAATCATGGTGTTTTTAAATATTATAAATAGTAGAATATTTTAATGATATGAAAAACTAAGTATGTATCACTGATAATGACTTAAATACTATTAAAATATCTGAGTTGTCATATAAAAAAAAAAATTATAATTTAAATTTAAACTATAAATACAATTTAAGACTATCTTAAAAATTAGTTTTGTTTCACATAAAATATAATCAAATTTAAAAAAAGTTTGAAATTATTTTGAAAAAACTTTAGTGTTATTTTCTACCCAGTAATATAGTAAAAATTCTAAAATACAAAATAAAATATAATATTGGTACTATATAACTAAAAATATATTTGTTACAAGTATATTATAAAAATAATCTTATTTTTTTTTTATAGATATTTTATTCATCGTGAGACACCACAGGCATTGAGTTAATATACATTTGAAGTCAGAAATAATTATAAAATATACCATCTATCTATTTATTATGTTTTTAAATTAAATATTGTTATTGAGTAAAATATTTTAATATTATTTAAATTATATGTGAACTTATATTAATATTTTATAATATTAATTTGCTAAATTGCATTAAAAATACATAATTCTCAAATACAAGTATTACCCACAATGTAACCTAGTGGTGATTTATGATTTAAGATTGGTCGATAATTAACGTTAATGTTTAATTGCGGAAAAGTGTTCAAATAATGATAAATCCATACAACTTAATCTTTACTGTTGTATTCATAATACAGAGAGAACATTTGTTTGTAAAAGCTAAACAGACTATCATATAGTAAGCGGTTTACCAGTGAATTTACCACCACCAGCCACTAAACAAACTGAAAATTAGAATTTTATTTTGAAAAGTTTGACGCTTGAAACATTTTTGACAAAACTGTTGTATGGATACACTAGAATTCTAATTTTTATTATTCAGATTATATTATAGATTATAATCAATAGTTTAATATTGAAACTAATTGATAATGGAATTATAATTATCATATTTAATAGGTAAATTAAAACAAAAAATGCTTAGTGTAACTAAACACTGACACGTGTTTTTTTAAGCTCAAGGCTTAAATATGTTAGATATAAGATACCTACTTGATAAAAGGAAAAAATATTTCAAAGTGAACATTTAAATTTTGATAAATATTATACATTTATTACATTACTGAAATATTGGAAGTATATTTCTTCATATATATCATTTTAGATAGAAATTTAGTTGATCTGAAGTCCCCAATAACCAAATTCATTCTGGATACTAATTTTAGTAATTTTTTTATTAAAAACTAAGTATAATTAGTAAAATATATTAAATAATATTGATTCAATGTTTTTTTTTTTTTTAATATAAATTTTAATAGTAAATTTTACAATATTTAAAGCACAAAAATCAAGAAATAATTAAAATCACAATAATAGTTTAAAATATAACAATAAAAATAATAAATGTTTTTGTTAATTTAAAGGAATATAGCAAGTAAGATGAATAACTAAAATGTATCAGTTGGTTGTACTGGGTTAGAAACTTTCCTATAAACATAATAAATAATAATCATGGTACCACAACGCATAATATACAGTTTAATATATTTTATCATTGTTTGAAAGCTTGATTTTGATTTATTAAGCTTACCTAAATTTATTCATCAAGTCTAATATACTATAGCATAGTTCACACACTTCACGATCGACTGACTTATCCGAAGCAATTGTTTGAAGAATGTCAACACCATTTTCTTCATTGAGCATTGCACAGTATTTTTTAGCTAAAAATGTTTTAATTATTATACATATAAAAAAATCAAACATTTACGTTTACATTTTGGTGCAAGTTTAGTACAAATATAATATACAAAATACACTAACCATTTTTAGTACAAACATGAAGTATGGCCCATGCAGCCCAAAGCTGAACCTGTGGTGTATTGATTGATTTCAGTAGCCCAATAAAAGGTTGGAAAGATCTGTATGCAACCATTTCTCCCTCCGGTGGCACCCAGTGCTTTACAGTATATCGTAGTTCTTCTAACACTTCAGCTTTATTATTCACGGTGTACGTTTCCCAACTAGGTTCACATGCTAAATGGGCAATTATTCCAGCGGCAAAATAGCTTACATCAATTTGTACAGACCGCAACAAACGTCTGCAATAAATAATTTATATTATATAAATAGTAATGACATCAATACATATAACAATTGTACAAAATAAATTAAATCTACTACGGTACCTTAGAGTGGGAATAATATCATTGCTAAATAGCATATTTCTCAAATGTGGTACTTCAGCGATATTATTTACTAAACCGAGTACTTTAGTTTCTACAGTACTATCACCAATAAACGTATTTAATATATTCATATATAATGCTAACCCTCCTTCATCAATGAAAACTTTACATGTCGTAGGGGATTCATCTTAAAAATAAAAGTAATGTTAATCAATTAAGCATTTACTTTGATTTTTATTTTTAAATTAAATTATTATGTAAGACATATTAGACTTTTTTTTTACTTTCTTACTCCTGTTACCAATGTAAATAATATATTAACACATCTTTCATAACATGTATACATAAATTGTATGTATTCAAAAACATCAGGTCATATTTTTAAATTATTATTACCAGTCAGGTTCCAAAGTGCGCTTAGTGTGAACTTCATAGTCACATCAACAATTCGAGTAGACAGTTTTTCAAATACTATTGATAACAATTTAGCCATATACCTTGGGTTAGATCCTAATTGAGATGTTTCAGATGTAGAAATTTTTGCAGCTACAAAATATTAAAAATTAAATAAAAAATTTAAATCAAAAATAATTACTCTACTAATCCATAAATAAAAATAGTAAAAGCTTTACCTAATATACTGCATATTGCAACACTCATGCGGTTCATGACGTTATCATTAAAAAAATGTAAGGAATCCAAGACTAATTTTGCACATCTGAACTTATCCATTTTTACATCCTAATATTCACCAAAATTTAATATTATTACAGGAAAATTTGATTAAATTTTACAAATTATACAATATATGCATTGTATACAGTCACAAAAGAGGAGGGACCTATAATTTATGATTTTTTTTTAACTATTGTGGAATATTAGAAATATCTTTCAACAATGAGAGGGAGGGGAAGTCAAATAAAAATGTGCAGGAACATTTTCGCATTACAAAATCAACTGATGCATTTAATTACATTACCATTCCATTTAAAATATAATATCTATGATTCAATATTTTTCATTAGAACAGACAAAATAGTTTTCTACTAGTCGTTTCATATTATTATACCTCGGCTGCTCAAACAAATTACAAAAATATAATGCACTCAAATGATAATAATAATACCTACCTAATATATTATGTACAGATGATTTAATATTACTGAATAAATGGAAATCGTTAAGCTGTAATATTATTTCAAATATATAAGTAAAAACTGAAAAAAAGTTTATATAGATGAAGTCATGTAACTCTCCCTGGTTAAAATAATTAAATAAATTTATTCATTTAAAAATTATCAAATATAAAC
>NC_042494.1:34884098-34891040 GCF_005508785.2 Acyrthosiphon pisum | reverse complement strand
GACATGAAATAAACTGAAAACACCACTAAAGATAATAGATAGATAGTAAATGTATATAATCCATGAAGACTGTAATATTATTATAATATTATTACTATTGCAGTCTTCATAATAATATAATCTAACCGTGGCCAGTGACTGAAAATCATACCTTAAGATTATAGATTATAGAACTAAAACTTTTGAAAATTGATAACAAAATATTGTGTACCTAACAAAATATTGTTTTTAAAATGGGAAATTGATAAAAATTCCATAAATGTTATTTAATGCAGTTCAATTCCCTGACTTTTCCAGGTTTTCCAGGACCAAATAAAATTCCCTGACTTTTCCAGGTTTTCCAGGTTTTCCAGACTTGTGGCAACCCTGTTATTATACCTCGGCTGCTCAAACAAATTACAAAAATATAATGCACTCAAATGATAATAATAATACCTACCTAATATATTATGTACAGATGATTTAATATTACTGAATAAATGGAAATCGTTAAGCTGTAATATTATTTCAAATATATAAGTAAAAACTGAAAAAAAGTTTATATAGATGAAGTCATGTAACTCTCCCTGGTTAAAATAATTAAATAAATTTATTCATTTAAAAATTATCAAATATAAACACCACTATAATATTGTTTAATGATTTATGATATACATACCTGTAGTATACGATCACTACATAATGTTAACAGCGTATTTTTCTGTAACTGGTTATGATTGGGAAAGCGTTCCATGGCATCTAATGTTGCTTCCACTACTTTAGCCAAAACACTAGGATGTATGTTTAAAGCTAGATCACTCTTGGTTAAATTATAAAGGCAAGCAGTTGCTGCCATTTGTACTGGGAAACTGTCAGAAAGACAGTTCATCACATTTAAAATTAACTAATACAACAAAAACCAAAATTACAAACAAAAAAAAGGATTTAAAATTAATACTATGCTAATTATTGTAATTTAAATTACTTGGATAATGTCAACTTTTGGGTAGTTATACTTTTCAGTCCATTTAAATAAGTGATAAAGACATTTTTGAATATATGTTGGACGTTTTTTGTAACGTTTCAAGCCAGTTAATAATTGCTCTTCTGTCACAACACCGGTAACCTTAACAACATTAATATAATATAATATATTTTTTTTATTTTAATTTATTAAAACAATAAAATGTTAAATTATTAAATCATAGTTAATTATTAATACATACATAATATAATATATTTAAATAATACTAACTACTAAATCTCGATTATATAATGGATGAGTGGGAACTGTGAACATGGCCAAACCACAATCATCCATATGCATTAAGCCTAAAAATCTTAACTTTTTATGACTAGTCAAAAAATCTTGCATGATTCTTGGACCAACATTATCACTTCCTAAAAAAATTAATTCAATTTTTTAACATTAAGTATTTAATATGGGTACAAATAATAAACTCCCATGGTATAAATAAATATTAATCTTTAAACAAATCATTAAAATTCTTAGACTAGGCTAGACCTATTAACTTATACAAATAAATAAATTAAGGATACATATTATGTATACGAAAAATATGTGATTGATAAAAATACTTTGTGCCATACACAGTAAAATTAATGATATGGCCTTGCAAGTTAAGATAGTCTACAATACAATAAATTAAAACTAACCAGATATATCCAATGAAACCAAATTGGGTAACCAATCAGGATCAGTCAAGAATTGTAACCAAGGTGTATCACAGCTAAAATTCTCAAACGGATGAGAATATTTTTCAGATGATAAATCCAAATGTGTTAACGATGTCATAGATTTAAGTGGACTAAAGGCAATCAAATGCATTGTAGCTTCCTATGATAAAATAACCAAAAATCATGATTTCATAATTAAACATTTTATACTCATACACAGTGAAACTTCCATTTAACAACATTTTCTGTTTGCCAAATTATTTTTATGAACCAAACCAAATTAGAACTAAATTTATTTAATTCTATTTAATAAAATTCTCTATAATAGAAATTGTATTTATTGCTCACGAGACTTTGTACTATACAAGTTTCACTGTACATGTTATACAAACAAATACATTATTAAGTATTCATAAATCATATATATACTTACAGATTATATGAATATATATATTTTGTAAATTAAAATTTGAATTCTTTTTTTTACTTATTAGTTATTACTAGCTTAATTATTGTATTAAATTATTTATAAAACCTTGGATAACACTGGTTTGTTACAAAACTATTATTTTTTTTCTTAAACTATATTAAAAAACAATTTGTTTTTACCTTTAAATTATACACGCTTAGTTTTTTTAATTGGTTTTTCTTCTTTCCCAAGGGTAAAAGTGTGTCAACTTTTGTATTAGAAATATCTAATGACTCCAAATGAGGCAAATCTTCAACCACAGCAATTAAATTGTTGGTACTAAACTCAGTATTACTTACATCAAGTGAACGTAGGTTTTTTAATTTTGATAATGACACAGCTACACAAAATTTCAAGTCACTAAAAAACATATAATAGCTAAATAATAATGGCTAATAATTTGTGACAAAAAAATTTAACACCTACTTAAATTTTTTTTTGCTATTTTTCATAAAAAAAATTATTAATTTACATTATCAATTATTCTTTTAATATTAAACTAAACATGTATTAAAGCCTTTAACTAAGAACTTACTAAGAATCACTAATGAATGAACTATTGGAGACACATAGCGATTCTAAATTCTGTGTTGTCCATTCACCCAATAAACCAACGAGTTCATTTACTGGACAGTCTAAACCATAAACTTTTAGTTTTTTTATTTTATGCTTTCTTAATGTTCTTAGTCCTTTTGTAGTCAAATTTTTTGTTTTTGGTAGTATGACATGCCTGAAAAATATAAAATTATTACAATAAATAATGGTAATATCATACCTAATTACATAAAAATAATACTAGGTAATAAATTTGATTTGAAATAGGTAGCTAAAATATATTAATATTTTTTAAATATGTACCACATTTTTCTAAACATTTTTTTGTTTTTGATCATTTTTAATGTTTGCCTACTAGGTATTAATAATAATATAGCATCAGTGATAATTTCTTTTCATGAATAATTCAATTATTATAAAAGGTTAGTTACCTATAAATACAAATTAACAGTTGTCAACAAATTATATAATATAGGTATTATATACAACAAAATTAGCAATTAAACCTATCATCTTGACAAATTTTAGTAGATATCTAGAGTGGCTAATACCGAGTTGGATTAAAAAATAATTAATTTAATGGGCCAATCATGGGCCACTAAGTCATGTTTAAGGGACCATTAGCTCACAATTAATTTTTTTAATGTTAAGTGATTGTTCTTGTAAACCAGCATAAGTGTGTTACCTTTACTTATTAAATTAAAAAGTGCCTAATGTCGAAACAGAAAGAATTTTACTGTTTATAAATTAATTAATTTAGTTAACTACTATTACATTGAAAAATTCAATATTTTTATAAGCCAATAAAATAAAAGCTTTGTTCAAAAAGTAGTATCTTTTCTCATTTATTAACAACAGTGAGTATTCATAAATTAATGGGTACCTAATTATTTATATTGCTGTACTTATATTGAAAAAACAAAAAACTATCAACAAACCTCAAATAGACATTTTTATGACTGAATAGTGATAGTCTTTCATCATTAAGTTTATTCCGTACACTAAGTTTTGTCAACAACATCTCTGACACCTCCATTGGCAAGTATATATTGCTGTCATAGAACATATACTTAAGTTCAGAAGGCTGCAGGTCAGTTTCACTTATATCTTGTTCTGCCATGTAAAATTTTTCAATGTTGTCGCAGACATAGTCAATGCACAAATCCTTCAGTGTTTCAGGATTGGCGTACATTATGGGTAGAAATATCTCTTGTAGTTCAAATATCAAAAAAAATTACAATCACAAAAAAATGTGTATAGTACGATGTCACGTTAAGCCCTTAATGTTAACTGATGAGTTCTCAAAAGTTAATACGAAAGTTACATTATTATACTATAAAAGTCAGCTGATTTAACATGTTAGACGAAGACTGAAGACTGAATAACAGTTAACAATATTTTGATAATTTAATAAGTATTGTAGTGTTATCACTAATCTGTGATATTATTATCTTTTCGGGAAATGCAGTACCAAGGTGTATTGATAAGGTGTCGTCACTCTGGACCCCTTTACGTACACACTCTTGACTGAAAATATTACCACAGTTCTATAGTCACCAGAGCGCGCTTCCTGTCCTATGAAGCCATGAAGGCCTGTGTATTCATACTGTTAAATGCAAAATGTCTTAAAAATTAAGAATTAAAATGCTATTTTTTTTTTTAATTGAAATTAATATTTACAAAAACATTGAATAATAAAAAGTTTTTTTTTAATCAAGTTGGCATAATAAATTGGAGCCTGTAATTATACATTAAATTTGTATTTTAATCATTTGCAGTATTTTTTATCGAGTAGACATCAATTATAAAATATCATATATATATTTATTTTTATAATTAAGTCACTTCTTTAAATATTTGTATCCTTCTTAAAATCTTGAAATTAAATTCAAACTATCATGGTTCTGCTCCTAATTTTAACAGTAGTCTAGTAGAGTGGATTATTATTTTCTAGTGCTCATAAAAACTCTAAAAACATGTTTAAAATATTTTGCATATTTTATTATATTTTATTTAAGGTATATTATTTATATTATAATATTATTCAATAATAGTTATCTTATAAGCTTCAAACTAATTTTGAAAAATTATTTAGTTTTTTTGGTGTTTTGTTGTTTTTAGCAACTTGCTAATTTTTTTCTTTTGCAAGTGAATATTATTCTTGTTTTAACATAATGCGTTTTAATACATTTGGTGAATATTTGACTGTGTATTGAGCAACCAACCTTTGTCAAAAATGTTGTTTATATATTTCTTCAATAACTACAAATTATGTTAGAAAAATGTATATGAAGTTTTTAAATTGAAATGCAACATTACAAACATGATCTTTTACCAGAAAAGATAGTTATATATATTTAGATATTTTACAGTATAATCTAGTACAGTGCTTCTCAATTTTTTTTTGACATGAGGCTCTTTCAATTTAATGTAAAACTGTCAAGGCCCCCTTAATTAAAATTATTAATTGTTTTTTCTAAATTAGGTATATACTAAAATTACATGTACTATTTCACACAGATAAATCATTAAAATTAATGTTTTAATATACTTTTGAGAAATATTAATAATAGTATTCAAATTTAAGTATTTAAACTTTTTCCATAAACGCTTAAAGTCTAAAGAAAATAAGCACTGTTTTAGGATGACCATATAAGTCTATCAACCATTTAGCATATAGATATGTTTCTATCCCCAGGATCTCAGTTAATATATAATAATATATAGGTATTAGCATTGATTTTATAATATACTATAAATACTATGAATATATTATAAAATCAATGGTGATAGGCAGGGACGGCCTGGCCCACCAGGATACCGGGAAGTTCCCGGTGGCCTGACCTATTGGAATTTGCTATTGGCCTGACGGATGCATGACATTATTTTTTTAAATAATTAGTGTTTCTTTATACTAAACAAATATACTTACTAGTTAATTCTAAGCAATACTACAAGAAGAAAATCCTAATATTAAATAGTATAGTATATTATAATATAGTAGGTATACCTGGTTGTTTTGGAGTTTAAAACTGTCGAAGAATTTTGTGGTGTCTGGTGAGGACTAGGTGATTATGTATTTAACCAAACACACTTAATATAATAAGTTATTGCTACTTACTAATTTTTATTAATAGCAATAATAATTGCTTAGGTATTTAAGATTGGTATATTTTGGGACGCATAAACGGATTATTATTATTGCGTACCCATTTATGCTTCGATCTTCGTCTGGTCGTCCGTGAGAAGGTGACTACTTCGTGCACTGCACGAGCGTGAGCATGACAAAATAGATCTATTTTGTCATGAGCCTGAGTCTTTCTCTAAATTTTTCCATACTCTATTTTTTTTTATCTTAAAGACTTTTTGGTCGGATCAAAGCCCAAATTTTCATTTTACTTCAAGTAGTGTTAGCAAGGTGGATTCTAAAAATAACAAATATTGTGCATTATTCAAATGCATAATTTCACTTCTGTATAATAATAATTTAGAAAATATTTATGGGCAGTCACACTTAAATGTTGACACTGATTTATGGACTGTTTTTTTGTGATCTTCTAACATATAATAAAAACTAAAAGGTTAGATAGGTAAATAAATAATTATAACCCCCCCCCCCCACCCAAAAAAAAAAAAAAACTATGACGTAGACATACAAATTTGGCCTGGGTAATACATTTTCCCGGCCTAAATTTTTCTCCCAGGCCGTCCTTGGTGATAGGTACAACTGATTAATAAATGTTTATAAAAAATATTCAAAATATATGCATTTTGGTAACACATAGGTAATATGAATACAAGTATAATACTAGTACTAGTATTATGAATTGTATTTAAAATCAATATATTAATTAATAATTAATAATTATTATTTGTTAATTATAACACTTTGAAAGCATTAAGTATGATAATTTAGTGAATTAACTCTTACATTTTTCATATATTTTTTTTGTAATAAGAAATTTAAAAATGACAATTTTGTTAATTTAGTTAATTATAATATTAAAGTTGTATTTGATAAAAAGAAAGTATTTAATATAAAATCATAGATATTATATAAAACAGTTTTATATACCTATCTATGTATAACATAATTAAATAAAATACATGTATACAAATAATTTAGAACATAGAAGTCATTATGCAATGAAAATTTTTGAATTTTATTCCTTAAATCATAATATATTTTAAATTTTATATTTTATATATTAAAATTTAAAGGTATATATATTTGGTGTACT
>NC_042494.1:34881435-34883998 GCF_005508785.2 Acyrthosiphon pisum | reverse complement strand
TCCAAATATTTTTTCAAAGTATTTGAGTAGTATTTGAAATACTATACAATTAAAGTACTTGAGTAGTATCTTAAATACTTAAAAACAAATGTATTTGAGTATTTACTCAAGTACTTTTTAAAAGTATTCTTTACAGGACTGGAAATATCCATGGGATGTTCAAACGCTTTGGTTATGGTATGGATATTGGATTTTAAGAATAATTTTGAGGGTAACGATAAAAATCTCATAATTAAGAGAAACCCAAAATAGTAATTTATAGATGTGCGTGACATCTGTTAAGCTTAAAACCAGATAATTAATAGATTAATAAATCTGCTAATTTAAACATATTTTATATGACTGACCGACAATACGACCACCGGTGGGTTTCCCTCAGAGTTCATTTTTTAATACTGAAATTAAATTATATATAGGTATTAAAAGATGGACAAATTAAGTCAGCGCAGAGATATTGGTTGGAATAGTCAGAATAATCCCCCCCCCCCCAATACTTAGTTTTTTTTTAAATTCAAACTGGTACCAAACACCAATCATGATTCAGTAAATATACCTAATAGAAATCGCAAAGGAGGAACTTGAAAAAAAACATATACCAGTAAATGCTTAAATATTCCCAGTTTATCATTGCTTTGATTAAAGTACTTTTTTCCCATTCCTTCCTACACATTAAAAATTATATTTAATTTATCATACATCATAGGTTGAATAAACTAAAATTACACAGCATAAAATGTATTATGAATAAAATATATTTTGATAATAAGTCATCATTCAAACTCCAGCGAGAACATACTGTACCTACTTGAGTACTCCGGACTCGAAACCTGCCCAAAATCATAAACTGTGATACATAATATTATTATAACGAACGAAAATAATTTAGGTAACTTACCAGTTATCACCATGGTTACAGCATAGAACAATTAAAGACAATGCCATGGTGTCATGGTCTAAGACCACGGTGTTGTGGTTCACAATGTAGAAAATATAATATATATTTTATGATCTTTTCTACATCGTTCAGTAATCTCGTGGTTATTAAATTTTTTATCAATATTATTGAATATAGAATAGATATATTATGTCACATTCTAATTTAAACGAAAATAAAAATGGTAAAAATTAAAAATGTCTTTTCTTATTTATTAATAATTGGGGGGAAAATAGGGAATAACTGGAATTTTTTATGTAAAACTAGTTTTTGAGAACATTGATTTTCTTATTTTGTTGTAATTTAAAAACGAATAACCGTAGGTAGGTTATTGAAATTTCCACTAATTGTTTATATTATTATTTAAAAAATATTTTGACTTTTTTTGAGGCAATTGAAATTTTAGATTTTTTTTAGGTTTTTTCAATAAATATAGATAAAAAATATATTGCACGGTCAAACACCTTGAAAATTTAACACAAAGTTCTTCATAATTCATAAGGTTATATAGCTACTTATAAATATTAAAGATACAATGCACATTTTTTTTATAGGAATACAAATTTGGGTAAAAATTAATTTTTAAACGAAAAATAACTATTTTAGTTTTTTTTGTTGTAATTTGGAACTTATATGTATAATATTATATTTTATATAACTACACAATGATATTTTTAAATTATTTAAATTAAATTTATGATATTGCTTATTTATAGTGCATACCGTAATACTAATAGTTAAATCAATTAGGTACTATAGTAATTATTATTTAATACAGTTATAGGTATATATTATATAGATTTTAGGTACTTAGTTTATAAGTTTATAGGCTGACTGATTGTCTCCGCTTAAAATCGTTTTTCGTGTGCCAAATTTTATCATTGAATTCAAATTTAATACATTCATTATAGTTTACTCAATGACAAGGTACACTTGGACTCCTACCTTACAACAGATCGGTTACCTACTTCCGCCTTTTTCTTTAATATTGCAATTCTTCAAAATATGATTTTTTGAGTTCTTAAATATACTCAAAGACTATATAGTTTCGAATATTTGAGATTGTTTGAACGAATTAAACTCAAATTTTTCATATAAAAAGCACTCTATTTTACTTTAATCTATTGGGCAGATATTTTTTGAAAATTGTGATTTGTCTAAACCGAAATTTGAACCATTTTTTTTTGATTTATTAAACTTGGCGTAATAAGGATAATTGTATATTTAGTCCATGACACTATCCCGGGCTCCCAGTTATGCCACAAGTTAATTATTTTTGATTAAAATATATATATTTTGTATTTGGTTAGTCATTTTCTTATTAGTTATTAGTTATTATTCAAGCAATTATTACAAATTGTTTAATGAAAATAAAATAGTATATAGCTTACTTATTACAGTTTGAAAATGAATTAAAAATTAAACAATACCTATGTTTCATGTTTATTCGAATATCGTATCTACTATTTTTTCGTACATATGAACACTAAATAATATCACATAATATATTTTATGGTATAAGCATATAATATATATATTATTATCCTTAGTATATAAGTACCCAAGTGGCCAAGTACATTATATAGGTATTGTTAGTAACTTGGAAACTACTCGTTCAAATTTTGATTG
>NC_042494.1:34868143-34881335 GCF_005508785.2 Acyrthosiphon pisum | reverse complement strand
GCGTTCAAGTAGGACATAGCGTAACGTAATAAAACAATTTCAAAAAAAGCAGGTAAAATGGGTTTTAAATTGTCAATCTTAGCTATAAAGGTTGAACGTATTAAACATTTTATAAAAAATTCAAAATTTTATATGTCCGTTAATATCTCAAAACGAACCAAATTTTTTTTTAAATTGTTGTCAAATTGATAAAATAAACATATGGTGTAAATTTCAAGTATCTACAGATATTCGTTTTTAAATTACGAGGAAATAAGAATATCGCTACATGAGAAATCGAGTGAATATTCAACGTTGTAAAAATTTGAACTTCAAACGGTCATAAAAATTTAATTTGATTTTCCGGCAGACATTTTTTTTTTTTTATAAAGGTAGATAAACTTATGAGGAATCTTGTACCTATTATATTTTCGTGATTTGAAATTTTCATCTAAATTACACTGTTACTTAAAATATTATTTTATATTCTCAATAAAATGTTTAAAATATTCAGATTCAACTAAACTATGATAAATATTTAATATGCTTTCAACAATTTCAACGGTTTATTTTAAGTATTGATAAAAAAAATTAGGCTTGGTCGTAAAGCTTGAACATTTAGTATAAGGTTTCTGATAATATTATGTAGTTCATAATGAAATCAACAAATATTTTTTTTTTTGTTTTTATTAAAAATATGTTTAACTACAATCTATACAACATCTGTACAATAAGTAATTTTGATTTAAGATATTTACATAGCGAGACTGACAGATACGTAGTGCCAACCGACAGATTAATCAATAAATCTAAAAACACAATTGTTTTTATAGACATTTTAAGTTTAAGTTAGAACGAAATTAGATATTTTAAAAATAATGATTTTAATTATTTATTAATATTCAAAATATTATTTATAGAAACTATAAATTATACTAGCACTTTAATTTTATGTATGGAACTATTATAGCTTTGGTATAGTCTAATAAAGAAGTGCTAACTGCTAATCATTTGTGAATTGTGTTTAACTATTTCAGTATTATAATTTATGAACTTCACCGTCTCCACCGCTATATTTATCAAAACTGTGAACAATTTCAGAAAACTATACATTTAACTACCGTAGATTGGGATGATTTTAATTAATGGGAGGTAAAATTGATTTTTATTAGAATTATTCATTCAATATTATTGTGTAGCTCATAACGTAGTACTCTATACACCTTATGTATAATTATGATTAGAATATTCAGTATTTATAAATAGTTATCACGTGATAGGTAATATTAATCGTTAATAAAATCATAATTTTGTAATTATTCATACATCTGTTTTAATATATAGGTATTTACTGATGTTAATTCACAAAAATATCAATCCAAAGTAAGGGCTGTTTCACATGGACGCGTTTCATATGCTTCGTACCTCACGCGCGCGTTTTCATTTACATTGCAGGTTAAATTCATACGCGCCACTCCGACGATGGCGCTTTTCCCTCGCCGGTATGGCGCGTATGAACTTAATCAATGTAAACTAAAAAGTAAAAACGCGCACGTACGATACGCGTCCATGTGAAACGGGCCCAAGTATAGGAATAATAACGTGTAGAAAAAGTACTCGGTAATAATTCGGCAATAATCATGGGTTGCTAGCACACGAATGAACGTATGTCCTTACTCATTATCAGTCAGTAAAAAAAAAAAACTTTAATTTGATAGGTCATAATTAATATAGAATAAAATGTTCATAAAAAAACACTTCGTTAAAAGGACAAAAAAAGTATAATAATTAAAAAATAACTTTCTTGTGCTAAATATTAAAATGATATTTGTGTAGTGATCAACTTTAGTTAACGTAAAAACCGTTCATAATTTTTTTCACGTAAAGTAAATTAGTAAGTAAGTTGCTTTCGAGTGTAAGAATTTTTAATTAAAATCTTTCTTCAGAGTTGGGATTATACATATATCATATATATATATATATATCATATATATATATATATATATATATATATTTGTTATACCTTAGGGCTTAGAAACAGGATACATGTATCCTGCAGGGGTGGCCAGCAATACGAGGCTCAATAGTAACGAGAGCTGCACTACGGAATGATATATATAATATACTTTATTTATATATTCTTTACTCTATGTAATATACACACAAATACACAATACGTAGGTATGTAAAATTTAAAACGAACATCATACAATGAAGTAAAATTATATTTTATTTGAGATAATTTTATTGATCAATTACAGCGATAAACGCCGATAAATCCAACGAGTCTTTCTGCCTTAGTAGGTATGCAAGTATAATAATATACGTGGTCACGTGGATACACCTGACATGCTTGCAACATATAAAATATTAAAATATATTATTTTTTTTTTTCGTATGCGAACAATCATGTTTTAAGTGCTTACCTTCACAAGAAACGCAAATATAAATACAAAAAAAGAATTTATATTACACCTGGATGAACATTTATTTTTTATTCAACGAAACATTCAACCCCTTTTGTTTCATATGTTTACGGGTATATGATTAAAAACAACGTAGTATGTAGAATATAATATACTGTAGATAATAAATAATAATAATGAGATAAAACGTAGTAGGTCGTAGGTACACAATTGACAACGTGTAGGTATAGGTAAAGTGACTGTGTGAGCTGTCGAAAAGGTTGTAACTAATTGCGAAACAACGTTAAATAAGCATTATTAGAACAATGGTACATTTTATACTAATATAATGTACAGAAATAACTGATATTGATACCTGATGAATAGGTAATAACGGATATTAAACGTAAGACAGGTTCATTATCGATGGGTCTTGGAAAATGTGTGTTCTGAAGAACAAGGTTAAGGCTTATTTTGTCATGATAAAATATTTGGTGCCTACAAATAAAAATCGAAATTTCGCTATTGTGGACATTTTTTTTTGTGAGTTGTCCCGATAATAGCATAGATATGTACTGTATACATTACGCAAATGGTATTTGTAATGGTAATGGTATGTTTGTGTACGTTTTTTTAATCTTACTGTCATAACATAATAGGTATTATGTACAAATTTAAACACAAAGAACATTTCCAAACATGCCAGAAGCATTAGTACCTATGGGGTGTCTATATAAGTTCGATATTTTACACATTCGTAGTTATGCCTAAAAATTATTATAATTTGTAAAGTGAAATAATTTTAGTATATTGCATGGATACGTAATGATTAAATAGTCATTAAAATAGTAACAAAAGACTTCATGCAAACCGCACAGTGTTGTGCAATCATAGTTTATTTTTAAAAAATAAAAATAATATTATACAAGGAACAACTGTATGGTTGGCCTACCATCTATAAAACATTTAACGCCGATTGCTTGATTTCACCAAACGATTATTGAATCATTGAGCCAGAAATAGTAATTAGTAATTACACTATGTTAAATAGTAAATACCTACTACAAAATACATTTAAACTGCGCATGTTTATCGTTAGCCTTTTAATCTTTCGAAGTAATTTTTAAGAACTAGAGCCTCTATATTCTTGTAATTATTTTACACATGGATTCACCCATATTATAGAAAAAAACAATAGTTTAATAGTTATAATTTATAAGTGTATCATTTATAAATGTATGCAAGGTAACGTCTCCTCTCTCACACATGGTACAAAGTTTCCAAATGTTTGCGAGGCCTAGCCGCCTAGGATGTCGGCCTCAATACGTACCTACAGTTGCTTTGCTGCTATATTATATGGGTTACCTCATACATAATATGTAATATAATAATTCAACTAGGTAATAATAACAATAAACAAATGACAATAATTAAACTTAAAACATGCTAAATTCATAATTTATTTATATTTTTTATATAAATAATTAACTTAGTTCAATATTAAAAATACAACTTATACTTAAATTAATACTAATTACATTATTCTTTACTTGACTGGTTTATCCTTCTGGTCTCTGACTGCCTCCACGGCTTCATCGACTCTAAGCCAACACTCTTTTTGACTAACTCTGGTTATTTCTTCTTTCTTATATTGTTACTTCTATACTTAACTTCCTGATTCCCTCATGGCCTCATAGCTTATTATTAAACTAATCCTTAATTACCACGCCATTATTAAACTATATAGTCGCCAAAGCTACACACTGTAACTGACATGAATTCTATAGTTTGTCATAATATAGATTTTAAGTAGAGCGATGAAGAGGATAATGAATGCATTGATTTTACAATAATTTAAGACGTAGGTGCTCGTATACTTTATTTTCAGTAAACACTTTTTAGGATTTTAAAGCCAAACATTTAGCACCTTTCTGTATTGGAAATGTAACACAACTGTCATTATTTTTATCTATAGACAATTTAAAATTGAGCCATTTTTAAAATGGAAATATATAATACGTATGACCACATAGTAGGTACACCTGCAGGAATCAGCTTAAGAGTCTAGATATTCACTATACTTATTGTTTGCCATTTCAAAGTGTTATGGCAATTTGTCTGCACAACCCACTTAATTCATTATAAAAAAAAAATATATGGTTTTTAAAACTTGTAAGAATAATGACCCGACCCGTTTTGATTCGAAAATTTCCTCCTATCAGTACCTATGTTGTTTACATTAGGAATAAAGCTTTTATGAAATAAGGATTTTTTATAAGTATATGCAAAGATTTCAACAACAAATAAACGAATAAACTCTTACAATTTTATACTTTTCAATAATTCGGTCTCATTTTGATTATGCTTCTTTAATTTAGAACACCGATAATATCACCCAAAATCAAAGTTTATTTTTAGTCCAAAATAACTTCTCATGATCATTGATAACATTTGTAGATTATTTAAAAAAGTGACTCTAGATAAAAGATTTAGTGTTAAATTTAATTTCTTATACCTAGGTATTATCCATAAATTCTAATGTAGGTTCCTAATATATTTCGGTAAATAAAAATTATTATTATTATTATTATTATTATTATCAATAATAATAATAATATTTTTCTAATTAACTATTATATTATTATTTGTTTGTAATTTAAAATTCTTTTATAATCTCACCTTGAATGTTTTACACTGTTTCCAGGTTATTTCTACTCATTGAATTTTTTTTTTGATAATGACCTCAAGCAATTGATGCGTGAACTGAGTATTGAAGATATTTTTAAGTATAATTATAAATTTTAAATAACTTCTAAACAATAATACACAAAAATGTACATTTTTCCTATATAAAATATTAAAACACATTTATATATTTTATAATTTTTTTATTGTTGTTACGTACTGACAATTTGAAACTTTTTAATGTATCTACTACAAAATCTTTTAACCAAAAACTGAAATTTAAATGATCTGATTACAATACAGCTCAGCTGCCAACACGCAACAGAGGTGTGATATTAATATGAATTAAATCAAAAACAAAATTAGTATAGAAAGTAGGAATACTATGACTCATGATATAATTATATATAACAAGTATATGGATTAAAATAACATTGGTTTCTCATTAAATTGAACTATGGTTTATTCTAGGAGTTGTTTAGTTTTTATGTTGATTATAAAAGATTTTTATAAATGTATAATGGCACGAAATTTGTATTTAAAAATATTGCCAATATTGGGACATCAAAAAATATGTATACACCTTAAATACCTACATATGTTCAATGTTTAAAAATTATATTTATAATAAACTTTTCAAAATATAAATATCTCAAATATACTAATATGAAGTAAGAGTACTTACCTAATTATTGTATTTATCTATTTAATACATTATAATAATATTGTATCATCAATATTATGGGAAAATTCAAAAGTGATACCTATATTAATTATTATTTCATGTAATAATAACACTAATAATAATACAAAATAATACAGAAATCCAATAATCCAATAGTTATATTATACATTTTTAGTTACCTAATATAAATCAAATCAGTTATGAATATAATTAATACAATTAACATCATAAATCAATCTAATAATTTATCATTAAATATTAATATTAACTATAATGGAATATTATATATTTATATATTGCTACTTACTATATAAATTAAAATCAGTAAAAAAAAGTTAAAGCTTAAACTACTATAGGATGTAGGTACCCTAAGTCCCTAAATTGAATATATTATATATTATTTGCTACAGGCAACAATGCTGCAAGTGCAATCAAAATGTATACCTACCTTTTAAAATGCAATGAGAACAGTAAACATACAAACTATAAACTAAAGTTGTTAAATTAATACAAAACTAAATTATGGGTATTTATTAAATTAGGTACATAGTATTTACTATTTAGGTATCGTAAAAATTAGTTAGAAATATACTCTAAACGATTAATACAACGTAAAACTAATGTATTGAATAATACAAATTCAAAGTTATAAAATAATAAGTCTTATGAGCTTTTATTATTTTAAATAATTATAAAAATAATATTATGGGTGTATTATAATTTATGCTAGGTATTTATGCTTGATGCTAATGTATTTCGTGATCGGTCCTTAATTGATAAATGATAATGTACTATAACTTATAAGTTGTAACTACTAAAGTAAATAATTATTCGAAATTCCAATATAAAATAAAAACAAATAAATAAATATAGGTAGGTATTTAAAAAATATATATTTTTCTTAGTTTTTTAAGTACAAACATTAATTGCATTTATAAGATTTGTAAAGAAACAAAGGTCAAAAAAAAAAATAATATTATACTTAAATCTTAAATAATAAAATTTTTTTTCATTAATTCATATATCATTGTTATTAATTTATGAAGTAGTTTATTATTTAAAAAAAAAATTGAAAATAAAGAACAATAAATAGTAAACCTAGAAAGACGTGGTCACGTGGATATTGTATAATGGAATGTGCGTTAAAATGATCATCTATATTTATAACTTACTGGGCGTTACTATGGTAATTGGCTTGTCAATATAAATTGATTATTGGAAAATGGACTTAAAAAGACATGTTTAAACTTTCAAAACAATTCTTAATAGTTTTTCTTCTGTTTGACTTTAATAATTTGATATCAAATCTATATTTAAATGTTAATCAATTGAAAACTGCTGAATTTTACATTAGGAAAATATAAATTTAGATATTTGTATATCTGGCGCATTTGTACAAAATAAAAATATTCTTTTATCGTTATAACACTTTTAAAATATATTACATTAAAAATTAATATATTATCTACACTATTGTAATGTTAAATAATACAATATAAAATTAAATATCTACCTAGTTAAAACCAGTTATAAGTTAAAAAAAAACACTTGCCGAACTTTGCCAGTACATACTCATATAGTTTTATAAATAAGTATTAAAATTATTGAATTTATATTTATTGATTACAGGTATAGTGTTAAATGTGATAGATGATAATATTTCGTATTACTAAAAGTCTTAGGGCCGTTCTTACAATATTCGGTTAAACCGGACATTGTAGGAACGGCCCGACGGCCGCTAGAAAATATCGTGATTTTCATAGATTTACAACCATAGATAATAATATAAGATATATTCTTATATTATCTATGTTTACAACAAGTATACAGTAAACGGTTTATCTTTATATTTAAAATTAATGTTGCTTTAAAATGGATTTTATATTTTGACCGATATGAAAGTCACGTACCCGCGATTACTACATAATATGTATAGGTACTCGATATGACGATCCCGCGTACTCGTAATAGCGACCATCACTACTAGGTACCTAGTGTATTAGTGTTTGATTTGAAGTGATCGCGGAGGGATGTATAATATAGTAGATAACCCTTTTTTTCCCAATAATATTTCAACGTATTTCTTCTAATTATTGTTCTTGATTACATTAATATATTAAGACGTCAAACATTCGGAAACGCAATGTTTTAATACGTCATTATTTATGCGTCCACTTACTATTAATTGTTCTTCTTTTCCAAAATCGTGAGCCAGTCGCCGCAATTACACCTAACCCACTAATTCCTACAACAATATTATTCTGAATTGTATAATATAATATATTATTTTGTATTATGTCCAAAGAAGTAGTAATAGCGAGTCACGATGGGACTCACGTGGATATAATATACCTATATACACACACGCGCGTAAATGTTATTTTAACGGCGCGTTCTTGAGTGCACCCGCCCGCCAGCAACCACCCGCCAACAAAGGCCGGCGTAAATGGCTCTAGAGTTCGCGCAAACCACCCCCGCCGCTACACCACCACGCAGCCTTTGTACGTATATATATATATCTTGGAAACACAGCGCATGGCTGTTAGTCGCGCCCGACGCGCTGCCATCGATACGGTCCCAGGCGCACGCATACACACAGTCCGTGACACAACGACCGCTATCTATATACGGCTACTATAATATAATAATACGGTATAGCTGTATTAGACGACCCTTCTCGGCATATACACACAACAGTAGCGATATAATAATATGGATATTACATTTTGTGCGTTTAAATATTTAATTATATCATTGTTGATTAATAAGAGGAAAAAATGCAACATTGTTGTATCGGTGTAATATCAGACAGACAATAGTGCTGAAGTCAATATTCAGGTGTCGTTGACGCTATAACTGCCAATTGGCGGAATCGTCTATCAAATATATTAAGGGTGCTTAATTGCTATTAAGCACCGAGAGAATTTTAAGGGCACAGAGTTAATTAAACTTCAAATTTTAAAAGCTTGTTGATACAAAAAAAAACTATATTAATTATAAATTAGATTGTACATTAACATACCTCAAAATAGTACCTATATTAAGTTTCAGAGATGCATACCTATACGTAAAATAAAAAATATAAAATACGTTTAAAACATTAAGAGTTTATAGTTTGATTAATAAAAAAAAAAATTGGGCAATAAAAGTTAGACCTGCAGCATAGTGAAAAATACATTTTTGGAAAAGAGAATCTTAAAAAAGTGAACACTTTACTTGTTTACTCTTAAAGTAATTATTATAGTAAACGTATTGTAAGTATATATTATTATGTATAATAAATTGATAGTATACATATTGTTGTACGTGTTGTAAATAATAAATTAATGACGGCGTAAACTAAAAATCTATAATAACTTATTATGGCCTTTCCATTGGTAGCTCTAAATTAGAGGACGCTAAGCATTCTTAGGACCCCAGCGATTAGCACCCATATATTAGGACAATAACAAGGAGCGTTTTGGGTGAGTGAGTGGATCACTGGGTATTCGTAAATTGTTTAATAGTAATTGTATTAGTATAACGGACGTCATATCCACATTCGATTTAGGCACGTTTGACATTTGGTTAGGTACTGCTCGAGGTTTCAACATATTTTGCAAATTAGCTCACCCCACATAATAACAGTATTATCATATTATAATATATAATATTTTAATAACTTTTATTTCATTGTAATATTTCCACAATGTATACATTATGAAACAGGCTCTTTGGACAGGATCTGTTTGGGGAGAGTGCCCCCCGTGTTTACCAACCCGGTAAGTACCTATGATATTCAAGACCAGTTGTGGAAATGGAATTATAATATAACAATAATAATATTGTATATAGATGTATGCACGGCGGCGACACGCACGCCGTATAGTTGACGTCGTGTGTACATGGAGGTGCGCGCGCTACGGCCGTGACCAATAACGCTTGAACACACGCGAGCGCGCGCGCGTCGTACGAGCGTACACACAACGCATTATACGTACGCGCGAGCTCGAGAGTACGTACAACTCAGCTGCTGCCGCTGTGCCGGCGTTAACTCGGTATATCGCGTAGCGCCGATTGTCGCGCGCGCACACACCGCCCGCAACGGTCGCTCGACTTACACGCAACCGCCGCGCCGTCAGCTCGATACAGTGCTCAAGCAGTGCGCGCGCGTCGCTGATATACGTATACCTACTACCGTACCACGGCGGTCGTTTCTCGCGCTGTCACCGCCGCGGCGCAAACCGACGGTCACCTGCACCGTCCCCGGGTAGCTCGACGACAGCCGACGACCATCCCGCGGTCCACGGCTCGACGCTATCGCGGATCTCTGTCCGCAGCCGCCGATTCATATCTCGCACCCCCGTCCCCCGCCCGCACACCCACCCGCACGAGAGATCGCGACACGGTATAGTCCGACCTGTACATGACCGATGAGATCGCGGACGACGAAGACGACGACGACAGGTCCGGTGCGCAACAGATCGAGAAAAGGTCAATACACATAATATAGCAGAACGTATATTATAATATAATATTATTTCGAATAAAGTTATAACCGTTTAATTAAGAATTGTATCATAATAATAAACCTGTGTCATGATACTAATTATTCATAATAATCAGTTGCTCCGAATAAGTATCTTTACTGTGCTCTACGCTCTGTTTTGGGATTATGTTTAGGAATGATCAGACGTATTGTGAGATAGACATTGCACCAACTACACCACAATATGACGTGTAGTAGTTATCATTTAAAGCGCGTACAGCGTAAATTCTTGTCTTTTGCTGTGCAGCGGGTATGATATACCTATAATATTAATTAAATACCTATAAATGACAACTTGTCACGTGATTGTACTCCGCTGTTTTTATTGCTTCCCCGACACTGTCATCTCGCTAGTCGACACAGAAGACTGGAGAGTTCAAGCGAATCAAGGTTTTCTAATTTCTTAAAAAATATTACTTATTTTTAGGTATAATATAGTTGCAATAATTTTTAACTTCCTTATTTTTCTTCACGTAATAACATTTCATTTTTAAATTCAATATGCTCCACAAACTATAATATTCTTCCAATCGCCCACTTGCAAGGATAATAATATGGATTGCCAATGTATAACTTTTCTTCTTTTGGTTCTTCACTATCTTGAATTTTCCCATTATTGTATTTATTCATATTTCTTGCTTGAGTTTATTTGTAATTATTGTAACCATTGGGCCCGTAAACTTGATACGCTAGTTACTACTGCACGTGCAGTATTTCAATAAAAGTAACTCCGATATAGGTATACGCCCGACTGCACTTATTATCATATAGTAAGTTATTGCACCTAATGAGTGCGCTTTATATTTACGTTAAAATTACATGCTCAGTTAGTCTATATAATAATAACGATAATAATAATAATAAAAACAAATTTCTTAAAAATTAATGAAATATTTGGTTGGATAATTACTATATACAAAACTGACTGTCTTATTCAAGTCCGTTAAATGTCGTTACGGAATGAACATCATGTGAACAGTTTTTTAACGATTCGTTATACAAACTTATTTTACTTGCATGGTTCTTCCACGTAAGACATCAAACCGTATAAAAACTACAAATTTAAATCATATTTTGTGTTACTGCGGATATTCTTGTGTCCGTACCAGTCACCCGAGGGGTCATAACCACGATAACTGTTTAAAATATATATACGTTGAAATGTTGAAGCAAATAACTATAAAATAATAATAACTTATTTTTTAAAATGTATTTCGACGTACGTTACTATACTTATAAATCTGCTGACCGTCCAGTCTCAGTAACAGTTTATGATTTTTAAAATACATTAATACCTATACCTACTTGTAGTTTTAGATATAGAGTAGATGAGTGGTAATAAGTTAATATAGTACATTGTGAAATTATGGGTGTATTGCATCTACATGATTTTTAAATGCTTAGAAAATGAGCCCAGATTTATATGCACTAAACAATATGTTAAAACCAAAATATATATTTAATTTTTTCACTAACATGACGTATCAATAAATGGATAGTAAACTGCATGTTTTGTTAGAACATCAATATTTTCCTTCAAAAGAGAATCAATGTTGGGTACCTACCAACTAAGATTTAACAGTAAATAATCTATGTGCAATAATCTTGTTGTCGATTTATTTTATAAGGAAGGTATAAACTACAAATTTAAAAAATAAATCATAAACATTTTTATTCATATCTCATAAATTGACTGATAATATAAGTGACTGTCGTAAAAATAATCACTCTGTACATCATGAACTAGACAACATTATAATATTATAGTTTTCGATGATAAATGCATATACCTAACCATTTAAACATTATATTTAATAGGTGTTTAAATTTAATCTGTTAAAGAAATTAATTTTTAATTTTCTTGACAATTATTTTGAGTGTATGTGTGTGTATAGGAGCAGTTCTTACCCTCAGCTAAGTTGCTAACCCTGTTTTGTACAGACGATTGGTCAAAATTATAATTATAACATCTTAAATACCCTGAATTTTTTCATATATTATGCCATACGCCTACTGAATATGAATATATATACTATGCATATTATTATGTACAAATTATTATTAAACATTTAAGAAATGTAATAAATTGTACAGTATCTATTCAATAAATTATAGTAGAGTTACATATTTGCATACATAATATACAAAGAATAATCTATCAATAGTAATACCAATAGAAATATATTTATGATATATTATTATTATCTTGGCTATAGGTAATAAAAATAATCACTTATTATGTTTTTATATCATAAGTTATAACGTATAATAAAATATAGGTGGACAGGTAGACAGACATTTATTTAATAATTAAGTTTATTATATAATATTTATAGGTACGTCGTAAGTATAACACTCAATAGGTAATTGATAATTACCAAATAAGTTTTTAAAAACCACACAAAATACTCAGTATGTATAGAGCTTAAAATTATTTAACCTAAAAAACTTAAAGAACGATAATTTATAATGGCACTAAATATCGATTGTATTATACATGTAGATCAATAAAGTGTTATTTATATACTTATGAATAATTTTTAATACAATAGCGTTATTTAAAATTACTTATTTTGCATACAAAATATTTTTGTAAGTAATGACTAATGACTAATCCATTTTAACTGAAAGTATATAAATCATAATTTATTAAGTACAAAATATTGAATAAGAGGAAAAATAATATTGAATAATTTTTTTTTGATAGGTAGGTACTTTACAATTAATTATAACTATAAACAGTATCATTATAATTACAAATTATATGCAAGCAAATCTATGTACGAACATTATAATAATGATTACTTTTAAATTTTAATGTAGGACTGTAGGAGGAATACACTCGTACGTATGTTTAGTCATATTTTAATATTATACAACTATAATATATTGAACTCTAATTAATACTAA
>NC_042494.1:34867206-34868093 GCF_005508785.2 Acyrthosiphon pisum | reverse complement strand
ACAAATTGGTTTTGAATACAATATTATATATAATTACAATTCGTAAAAGCAGTTTTGCATATTACATAAGTATACCCTACACGTACCGACCCTTGGTACCGAATCGTCGAAATGTCCTGGAATTTCGGGTGAAAACCGGATCATTCCCGGGAATAAAAAAAATCAACGTATATTTTTATATAAGTAATTTTTTTTTTTTACAATAAAATAGATAGATAAAATATATAGATACTTTATAATTTTAAGTACAATTTTATATTAAAAATACTATTTACACTATTATAGAGCAACAGTATCTACTCCGAATAATAAGTATCGATTAGTGAATACAAAGTGAATGTGAATCATTCCAATGTTTTATAATTTAACTATGATTGATGAACTGAGCTGGTCTCTTACACAAATAAGTATTCAATTCTTGTGATACACTGTGTCGTGTGATACATACGTTAGTGCAGTGGCGTAGGCAGGATTTTTCAGTGGGGGGGGCTTGAAAATTAGTTACAATTTTATTTTTATTTTGTCCAGTCTAATAATTTCAGACGCTTATTTGAGGTATTTTAAAATGTTTGTAACTTTTCCACTTTTATAGTAGAAAAAATGCTCTGATCATTAACATTGATGCCGGATGTATGTTTTTGGAAGCGAATTGGATCTAGTTGATACTTTTAGGAGGTCGAAATTGAAAATTCTCAGTGCTTTCTAAAATAATTGGAGAAAAAAAATGAAAATTTATTAAAATTGTTTGGTAACCAGCTTGGTTATACCGTCCTCATTTGGATTGTATTTGATTAATTTAAATTTATTTTTCTATAAATATCAATAAAAAATTATTCATTCGGTCAAAAAGCTTAAAAATGTAATGCGTAAGTTTTTATTATAGCTAA
>NC_042494.1:34859533-34867106 GCF_005508785.2 Acyrthosiphon pisum | reverse complement strand
GTACATACAGCTATTGGTTCGTTTCATATAATTATAATATTATTATGTATACGATCGCACGGGATGTTGACATAGATAATCGTTAAAGTATAATAACGAGAGACGCGGCGCTGCGGTTTCATCGATATTATGACTGCGCCAGGCAACGTGAGTATAGTATGGTGTGTAGCCGCATACTAAAATATACAAATATCAAATGAGAGAAAATGGCTCGGTTTTCCACAATTCGGTACCCATGTGGTGTATTATGTAATACCTACTAATAATAGCAAATTGATGTGGATTTTTTTTTATCTACAGCGTATGATGCACGTACATTCTGATAGTCGCGTGTACAATAAAACTCGAAAGATTTCCACCCCTCCTTATTATTCAAACACGCGCATCCAGAGTATTATTAAATAAAATGGTACCGATTATAAAACTAACAAATAGGATGAGGCTGGTAAAAATAATTAATTTGCATAGCGGTACCACAAGGACAACATTAGCGGTACAACATTTAAGATAAAAATCAGTGTAAACAAATCATAGGTATATATTATATACCTATATATATATAGGGTGATTGAAACAATTTACATTGGCTGTACATAAGGCTATCGTAACTCGTAAGACAGTAAAACTCTAAATAGAGTTATATGAGACATAATTTTTTGTAATTTTTAGTACCTACAATATACCTAATTATGGGGCTGGGTAGTGTTAAAAAGGCTCATGGCACATTGATCCATAATTTTAGTTTAAAATTGTTTTACTCATTTGATTATTGCTTTTTGTTTCAGGGATTTGAGTTTGGGAACATAGGTTTAGAAAATCATATATTTTGTTTTAGTGTACCTATCAATTTTTTAGTACATAATATTATCTTAGTAAATCATAATTTTATTTTATTTATAGTATAATTAGAAACCTTTGTATAAAATAATTTAGAAAATGTATAGTTAGTTTGTGAAATTTACATTTGTAAATACTAAATAATATGTTAAATATTAAAATATACATATTATATATTCTATACCTACAATAAGAAAATATAATATACTTTTTTTTAACCTATTTGTATAAACTCTTATTATAAATAACAAATATAACGAATAATTTTACCCTAAAATTATATATTTATACCCCACAATATTTTTATATAATATTTAATATTATTTACTTGAAAATATTGGCCAACTAGCAACGAGCAATTATGCTTGCTATGCACTTATGCTAGTGATAACTGATACCTATGTATTGTCTGTATTGATATGAAATTTGATAGTTATAATTTCGCTTGGTGCCGAATAAGAGGTATATTAGGAATATTATGGTCTATAATTATAGTGTTATAAATTATAATGTTCCTGGATAACTTTTGGTAAATTTTTTTTAGGAAAAAAGTGTAAACAGAAAAAATAATGATAACAAAAACAAAATATATTGTTAAGCCAATCCATATTAAATATTTTAATTATTTTTATAAATATTCCTAAATATTTACGGGGCTGAAACTCCTTCAACAACACTTACAAAAATAACCACTGCTGCACGTTCTTGATGGCTGTCACTGAAATTATAATTATTATTTTACGTTATGCGATTACGTAAAGTCTTATGCGGTGCGATGACATCTCGAAGACAATAATAGTCCTGTAAAGTATTTAAGTAAAAGTATTCAAATACTTTTTTAAGTAATGAATAACTTTTTAAATGCTTTCAGCATGAAGTATTTTGAATGGTATTTTAAATACTTTTTTTTGTCTTAAATACTTTTTGGTATTGAATACTTTGATTTTTTATTTCGAACATTTTATTTTTATTCGAAATAATTGAGATTGGAAAAATATTATTGTCAACTACAATAATGGAATAATAGTTTATTAATATTTGTATTTCTGTGTTGCCGAAGCCCAAAGGTTTTGAAAACAAGATTCTAAAAAAGTTATGAATATGAATAACAATATTCCCTTTAAAACTAGTAGATAACTATTAGATTAGTACTACCTATGTGTTTATATTACGATAGTTAGAAACCCACTTTAAAAACCAAAAGTATTTGAAAAGTATTCCAAATATTTTTTCAAAGTATTTGAGTAGTATTTGAAATACTATACAATTAAAGTATTTGAGTAGTATCTTAAATACTTAAAAAAAAATGTATTTGAGTATTTACTCAAGTACTTTTTAAAAGTATTCTTTACAGGACTGATAATATTATACATATTATTATACGTCTATGACATACCGTCGTTGGACGAATAACAAGTCGTATCTCAAAAATGTAATATGTTCAGGAGAGACAAAATCAAACAAATGTTATTTTTTCCTGCATTTTTTTATGTATAAATCGCAAAATCGATTTTTCTTGAGATACGACTTGTTACTCGCCCAACGACGATACCATAGACATAATAGAATTCTATTATGTCTATGGACGATACGTATGTACGTCCGTGATTATATAAATGACACCAAAGAATAATATTAATTCTGTGATAACACTGTCAGATTGTTGAAACTTGCAGAGTGATAAGCCGTGGTGATAACGTCAGTGTTAACATTTTTATTTTTTATATTTATCATTATCAATCAAAAATTTCATTTTAGGATTAAATGGAAAATAGTTGTTGAGATTTTGTAAATAATTCTTATATTAATTTCTATTCTAGTGATATTTTTATTTTTGAATACATTTATTTTTTTAAAATTACATCACTACTTACCTGACGCTTCAAAATACAATACAATGGAGGTAAATCATTTTTTCCTTAGACATTATGTTTATTTAGCAACAGAATACTCATATACCTGTGTAAATAGTTTTTGCTAAATTAAAAATTTTTAAAATAATATTAGTGGTACATACCTATTATATATAACAAAATGTGGTAGAAAATATTATGTTGAGGTAACTACAACCTACACAATTTTGTTTAAATCACAATTTAAAAATTAATCTGATCATAATAACTAATAACTAATAAGACTATTAACTCCATGAGCTTATTATGCTGATTGTATTTTTTTCTTTCTAATTGTTCTCTTTTTCTCTTTTAAATTAAAATTTTTATTATTATTTTGTTCAAAATATATTTGTTGAGAATCCTATTCATTAGACGTTTCATTTCAATGTTAAGCAAATACTCATTGATTAAATATTGTGTGGTATATAATATTATGTTTAATCAATATAATTTTTAAAAATTGTGTAACTAAAATATTAAACTATGTATGTTAATATTGAATTTGTACACTTGTGTATCATGGAAACCCATCGAGGAGGGCAGGTCGCTTAAATAAAGTTGTGATATATATATTAAATTAATTGTTTCAGGATTTAAGAAGATATTTATACCAAACCTTAACTAAGGTTGAAGGTCTTTACTCAATTCTAATATCTGATCATGATGGTGTTGTTATTTTAAAAGGTAAGTACTAGCAACATCAACTATATATTTTTCACAATTCTAATAAAAAAAAAAAATGAAGTCTTAGAAAAAATGTTTATTAATATTTTCATATCAACTATCTAAATAATTTATTTGTTAGTGATGTCACTTTCATTTTTTTACCTTACAATATGATGTATTTATGTTATAGCTCATGCCAACAAATCATCTGAACACAATTCAAATTACAAACATTCATTTTTATCAGAATTTAATTCTGCATCAGAACAAGCAGGAAAATTAGAACTTGGAAAAAACAAAACAGTGATTTGTTTTTATACTAACAATCAAGTGTGTATTTATTGTTTTATAAATTATAAAGTAGTTTATTGTTAAGTTAAATTTTTATGTTATAAAATGATGAATATGTAAATTCCTATTTTTTATTTTTTATTTTTTATTGATTATTTGTGTTTTGTATTATTTTGTTACTGAAGCACAGACTTACACTACAGTTAAAGGGCTCAGTGACAGTTTTTCAAAATTTCCACAATTCTATACAATTTGAAAATTAAATTTTATATTTTAATTGCCAAAGAAGACTTCCTACAGACCGTATTAAACTCTGATTTATTATTTTATTTCAAATAATGGTTTAATATAATTTATAAAAAATATTTTAAATTGTATTATTGAAGACATATTATAAATTTGAGTTTAAAATATTGAAAAATGGAGTTAGACGCAGCCTGTAGAATATTACCCTCTATTAGTAAAAAAAAAAAATTGTAAAATTTGGTTGATTTTATAGAACAGGATCATTATTCCCGTACAGCGTAACTTTTTATACACAATTAAATTGGGACTGGGCGCCTTAAGTAACAAAATAATGAAATAAAAGTCACACTATTTATAATTAATATTTTTTTCATGAACTAAGATTTAAATTAAGTTATATTCAAAATATTTAATTAGCTTAAATATTGTATATTTTAACTTATTTTGTCTTACATATTCAGTGGCGTACGCAGGGTTAGGGTTCCAGGGTTCTGGCCCCCCATTAAATTTCTTCTTTTTACGAAAAAATCTTATTTACCAACATTTCAATACACAGAGTTGATTAATTGTTGGTCATTTTTAATAGACATAAAAAAAAATAATATAAATTATTTACTTAGGTAAAACCCTAACCAAACTGAAGTCTTGCGTACGCTACTGTACGTAGTTAATAATATAATAGGCAATACAGTTTTTAAACTTATATAAATAAATAAAAAATGAATCTTGATTTGTGTTTATTAACAGGTAGTCCAGTTAAATTGCTCAAGATTCTTAATTACATTTGTGGCTTCTGAAAAAGCAAACACTGGCAATATATTAGGGCTAGAAAAAATACTGGAGCCATTACTAAAGGATTTGCGAGCTATTCAGTTTCCTTAATAAATTACTTGTTCTTATTTTTTATTTTTTTTTTTTTGTCACGTTATATTATATAATATGATGCATTAATTGTTTCCTTTCGTTCTAATGATTATTATTTTATTCTAATTTAATGTTTTTATTCTGAAATTTCAAGAAGTTGAATGATGATAATGTATTTGTTAATGTTATTGTTATTACTACAAATTAATAGAATACAAGCAATTTTACTTTGATACCTAGTTATAACTTATAAACTTTTTTTTATTTATTCAAATTGTTTTTATAAAATACATTTTGTTATCAAATATTAGAAAAATATAAAATTCCTCTGTTTTTGAAGTCTCTAAAACTAGTTTTAATTTTAATTTTAGGTCAGTTTCATTTATGTAGACTTTTTAAGATTAATTTCCACTTAATAATTTTAATTATTCAACATGTTTTAAACATGATATATTTTAACAAATTTGTAATACAAATTAACTAAGCATAAGCATTTTATAACACAAATTCATTATACTTTCCTTTTGTTTTTAGATAAAAATAATGCACAATACAAACTTCCACCAACTAACCTAACCTGAGCTGTTATCTTTAACTTTTAAGTTAAACTGTTAAAATTGGGCTATAAGTGGTAAATTTTTTGAATAATGAAAAATAATTTTAATTATATTTAAATTAGCATTATTTAAATTATCATAGGGAGAAAAACGCCTGATTTAATTTTTTACCTTCATCCCGTCTCTTGCTCTTTTGTTTCTTTTTATTTCTTATATATTTTTTTAGTAACAATATAATAATATAAAAAGAACAAACATTGTAAACAGTTTTATCTCTAATTTTTTTAAATTATGCAAATTTAAGCAAAATGAAATATTTATTTTATGAATTTACTAATCTTTTTAACTTTTGCTTTTTAACTTTACATCATCATAAGTTTATTATTTTTAATTTATATTCCGTTTATTGTACTTATTTTTATTTTTTTTAATTTTATTTACAATTTATATTAGTATATCAGTTCTGAAATTAACAAAATATTTTATGATGTTATTTGATTGCAGTGGTACGAAGTGGGTATGGTTAAATCATGGGTTCGGTTGAAAATTATTCAAACCATGTTGTAGTCAAAATTGAAATGTAAAAAAACTGTGGAAATCCTCATAATGGATGTGTTATATTATTACTTAATTTGAATTACGAATATAATTTTGAATTTTTAGTTATACGAAAACGACTGTGTAAAAATCTGTCATCCTATATTACTAAGTATATTGCATGATATTATTACTAATAAAGTAATTTATTTTGCTATTAATAATACAGTAGGTCAGTAGGATGATTTTATTTCTCCCGAAAATATTAGGTAGGTACATTTGAAAATAGTAAATACCAATGTCTCTATGTGTCTATCAAATATAATAATGTATGTCTGTGTGTCCATATTACCATGGCAACCAATTATATATTATTTTGAAATTTTCGATGGAATGTTTTGTAAATAAATAGCTTCTATGGTGATATGTAAAACGTATTATTCATATAGAATTGGCAATTTTAAGTGCACCGGATCATTATTGGTTGATTATAGATATAGATTTAAGTTTAGATATGGATTAGACCTCTGGGCAGAAGATAGGCTAATTTAAAAAAGGAGAGGACCCACCCCGGGAGGTGCTCAAACAGGGATTTTGAGATTTTTGTTTATAAATGGTTGCCATAATGCCATGTGAACGTACGCGTCAGTGCATCTTGATTCTTGGGCTCATTCATGCATATATTCGTAGGCCTCCTGTAAAAGATGATGGCGGCACAACTAATTTTCCAAGTTGATCAGCTTCAACTTTAATATCTTATTGTAGTCTTCCTAAAGCAGAGTTTCTTATACTGTGTTCTAATTAATCACTTCAGGGTTTCGCAAAACTTTCATTAAAATTAAAATTTAGAAGTCCTG
This sequence comes from Acyrthosiphon pisum, assembly GCF_005508785.2. Taxonomy (NCBI): domain Eukaryota; kingdom Metazoa; phylum Arthropoda; class Insecta; order Hemiptera; family Aphididae; genus Acyrthosiphon; species Acyrthosiphon pisum. The sequence goes on along the minus strand of NC_042494.1, from coordinate 34,860,356 downwards.
TTTGTCTGTTATTTAAAATATTGTTTGAATTAAATATAGTAGGTATACATTATAGTATTATATACATCATTATACTTTTTATTGTAAATAATCCTTGCATAAAATTACGCTATAAATGACTGTTGACACAAATGTAAGGGTTCTAATTGTCGAGCTGTAATAACTTAATGTTGAAAGCTAAATAATAAAAGCCAGAGCTAAAAAAATAAGTTGGAGGTCCATACTTCCATGATAAAAGAAGATATAAAAAAGGGTTCCATGGATAAAAAAGTTCAAGAAACACTGTCCTACGGCACCTTTTGAATGAATATATTTATCTGCTCTAAGCTTTTTCTTGATGATTTCTGATGAAATTTAATTTTTTAGTCTCTATTTTTACGTACATATATATTAATATTCGTACATATTTGAAGTGTCTAATAATTCAAGTTTTTTTTTTATGATTATTTAAGTACTCAGTAAGATGTTTTATATGATTTTTGATATATTCAATATTATTTAACCTACTGCGTACAATGCTCAATTTCCTACTTTTCCCGTAACATATATATATATATAGATCACCTAAAAGTATAAATCGAGTCACAGAATAATACAAATCGTAATATTAGAAATTACCTTCATTCATTATTTAATCGTCAATAGAAAAATTAACGCGCTCGAAATTCTAATGCTGCGGGCTGAAGAGAACGATAAACATTCTAGCTGGCTAGTAGTACACGTCGTCGTCTGGAAGATTTTCTCAGAGATCGGTTAAGTTATCTATATTATACATATTATCTTCGCTCAATCGCTCAAATAAAAGATGACAACTAACTATTAT
>NC_042494.1:34853367-34859483 GCF_005508785.2 Acyrthosiphon pisum | reverse complement strand
GTTTATATTACGATACTTAGAAACCCACTTTAAAAACCAAAACTATTTGAAAAGTATTCCAAATACTTTTTCAAAGTATTTGAGTAGTATTTGAAATACTTTACAATTAAAGTATTTGAGTAGTATCTTAAATACTTACAAAAAAATGTATTTGAGTATTTACCCAAGTATTTTTTAAAAGTATTTTTTACAGGACTGGATAATAATAATATAAGTATTGTATAATGTATAATGTATATAGTATATACATTGTCCGCGTACGTTTGCGAGTACCCATCTATCGACATTTACGACCCGATGAAACGTTTCAATTTCCGAGGGAGGTGCTTCAAATTAATATTCGGTTATCGGTCACCGATATTAAAATTAAAGGCTTATTAAAATCAGTGTTTTAAAAGTTAAAATATGATGCTGAAAAATAAAAAAATTACAATTATTAATTAATTATGATTTATAATTCACATGTTCCTACGCTTCTACGACTGTTGTTTACAATCATTATAAATTGTTGAACGTGTAATATTGCAATACACAGATAAGTGTAATACGGTGCGGTGTGGTGTTTAAAACTCAAAAATATGGATTTGTGAAATCTGAGCTGACCATTGAATAGTGATGCAGATCAAACGGCCGTACGAAATAGGAACACATATTATTGCCAATATTAATTATTATAATGTGCGATACGAAATTTATTATTATAGCGTAATATTTAAATTACTTATTTTATTATTATTACTGTTGGGAGGTTTCCTCATCGCGTTATGTCCGAGTATGATCCATTGATTTATTTCGTACAGTCAAATTATTATAATAATTGTTCTCATTGTAAATTAAATTGTTTTAAATAATAACAATAATAATAATTATACAATTTATTATTGCTGTAGCGTAGCGTATTTTGTTTATAGTTTATCATCTAATAAAACAAATGCTGATTTGAAAAGCGATTATTATACATTTATATCGCGTAAACAACTGAATTGTACAGGTATTCGTTAAAACAATAATATTTAAACTTGAGCAAATTGTAAATATTTAATTGACAAAAAGTGTTGTAATAGTTTAACACATTTCATTTTTTGACTTACCTACCTAATCATCTATAATATTTGATACCACATATTCTATCAATAAAACACGACGAGACAGAAGTTATAATAATATTTACATTTTTATAAATTGTCTTATGTTAATTATAAATAATTTAGTTTGAATGCTTGTAAAAGTTTGTATAAAAATTACGTATACATTTAGATATCAAAATTACATAAATAGATATTTGAACTAGATATTGATGATTAATAATATAAAATACATAATATTATCAATCATGGAGTACAACTATACCTAGATATCTTGGTATCTATTTTATAATATGAATATATATGATGATATAGAATTGTGATTGAATCAACAATTTATTATATGTGATTATGAACAAAATTATATTATTAAAGGCAGCCTGATGAATAATTAAAAGGGATTAAAAAAACACGAAAAAGAAAACGTAAACAATTTTAGTAACTTAGAAATCATATCTTATAGTTTTATAACATTAACTTCAATATTTATACGTACAATATTGTGAAGTCCTTCATAATGTTTGACTTTTTTTTATTGCTGCCACTGACATGGTCAACAATTGTGATTGCATTATTTTTTTTTCATCTAATAAAAAACAACAAAATGTGGTAATAAAAGATTTCGAGAGTACCGAAGTGCAAATAAAAAATGTAAAATTGTAAACCATATTCTGCGTGGACGGCTTTTAAGCACATGAAATATTTAACTCACCTGTAAATGTATATAAATAAAAAAAAATTGTTTTTGTCTTAGGCATCTTTATACAATGCATAATAGCAATTAGCAACAAAAGACATTCCAATCAACTTCAATATTTTTTACGCTTTCAAAAGCGTAATATATATTATTATCATTTTAATTTTTATGATATACTTATTATAAGAAAAAAGTTACCGATTGTTTTCCCATAATAGTTGTAAAAAAAGAATAGATAATTACATCACGTAATCCAATGAAAAAATAAAGTCAGTAACTCGTCGTTAAAACTTCACTACTTACGCATACAAATGCTAAAATGTTTTTTTCTCATCATTACTTTTGTTATTGCCATTCGGTATTCCGAACACATTAATATAATCAGTAGAACATTTCAAGTCTATTAAATAAAATCTAATATTCATTAAATAAACGGAACTAAAATGTCCATCTTGAAGTGTATACAGCACATTGATTGATTGATTGACGTGGTGTTTTGGTTCCATCAGTAAGTTGTCCGCCTTGTGTGCTTTCTATTTGCGAACTTCTATTATTATTTCTTTTGACTTGTCCGAATGTTTGTAGGCTTTTCCATTCAATTATATTCATTCATTATTGATATTACGCATATATATATAATACGTACACGTCTGTTTATTTTGTTGTTGTTTGTGGACAAGACTCGAGTTGACACCATTGTTCATTCAAAGAGATGTTAATTTATTCGTATACAATAATATCGCCATAAATAAAGTCAAATAGCATTACGTCTGTACAAGCAAGTAGAATTTATTGCTTTCCGAGTTTTATGTTTAGCTACCAAGGCTTTCAAACAAACACAATACTTACGTCCCATAAAAGTAAATTGGTTGTCATGTTGTCTAATAATTCAAAAAAACTTGATTGCGTGCGCCCACCTCGAGTTCTCAGTTAGTTTTACATGTTGACGTTTATGTCAAAAGTATCTGTATTGTACATTTAAAAAAAAAATAACAACAACACGCTACTCGGATATAATATGCGCGTAGGACGTTATAATAATATATTATTATTATGTTTGTACGGTATTGATAATCGATAATGTTTTCGAGACACATAATATTACTTATAATATACTACTACGTTACGCCGACAACCCGCGATTATATTATTATCATTAATATTATTGGACATAAGAAGTACAGACTGCGGTGGCGAGTAATATCATTATAAATAATCGTGTATGGTACCTATATAATGTTGAACTGTTTGAAGATTTCTCGTGGTAATAATATATTATTTCAAACTTAACTACAGTACCTATATTATAATGATATATACACGTCAGTACGTCACGGTCACATACCATACATATCAAAATTGTATAATATAATTGTATATAAATAATGTATAATAAATAATACATATTATACATACGTAACGAACCTGCGTTTGACAGCAATAGGTACTATTATTATAAAGTGTGTTGATATCATATACATAGTACAATATATTACACATTAAATAGTGATTCTTTTAAAATTAAACACTCACAATTTAAATTTTTTTTTATTCAAGCATTTCAAGCCAGGTCTATGCAATTTTTAAATAATTTGTTGTATGTTGACAAAATTTTCTTAATCCAAAGTGAAATCATTTTAAAATTTTGATTTGCTTAACTTTATTGTATTATTTTAAATTGCATAATCTAAAGTAGAATATTTTTCTAAAATTTTTATTCATAAATATTAAACAGATATCAATTTATTGTTTTTTACTATTAAGTAAAAATTATAAAAATCAATTCAAAATATTAGTATAAGTGTGGTGTACAACTGTTAGGTGACTATCATATTATATTTATTATTCTTACTATATAGTATATACGCTACCTATACATAATATAATATTTCTATCATATATAAATCGTATTGTAGGTACTAGCTTTTCGAACTGAAGGACTATTTAATTTACTGACGATTGCTTAAATGTCTAATGTCCATATCGTAATGGATATCTGTGATAAAACTTGTTGAAAGCCTAAAAACGTATCGTATTATTCCAGTCAAACGGCAGAAACGTTTCTGAACTACAAACGCACATTACTTCAATAAAATTAGATATTTATTTACATGTCTTTGGCTTTTACGATTTTCGAAGATCACTGTTCGTACTTTGTCCACCCCTGTCATTGGAAAATGGAGCTACTATAGAACTAAACTTTTAATCCAGATAGCGGACGGGTGTACGAAGTCATCAGAATGGCTGACACCAGTGGCGGCGCGAGAGGGTTTTTGTGAGACAATTTGTCTCACAGCTAAAAGGGGTGGTGGGTGGGTACTGGGTAGGTACCTATAGTGGATAGTCAGTTCTGAAAAATATTGAGTGACACAACGTATCAAATAAATAAATATATAAATAGCTTTTAATTTGAAAGGGTGCTCGCCAGCTTATTGTACATTCAATGATTTATAAATTAAGCCGTATTTATATAATTAATAAGTTATTTTTAGTGTAGTACCCGTAAGTTGAATTTTTATAAAGGTAAATTTGATATAGAATTATAATAGGGGGTGTGGGGGGCGTAGCCCCCCGCTGCTCTGTGCAAATTAAATAGGTGAGTCGTGTGTGCTGCAACTAACATTTTCTTGTCTCACTGTTGAAAAAGTTTGCGCCGCCACTGGCTGACACTGTAGCAGCGCTTGAGTGTTTCTTTGTGATTCTTAAGGGATGTATATATTGTCTTTAATAGACTTTGGGACGTTATGCTTCACTCTAACCCCACCTTACATCAACATAACAATCACATTAATAACATGCACCATTGCATACATATTACAAATATTCGAAAATATTAGTTTTTAAATTTTAAATACGTAATATACATAATATGTAATGTTTGGTTGTTACGAGTAGGTAATACATTATGTATAATATGTCTGTATATATAATATTACATAATAAAATTATAATGATTTTTTATAGTTCAATCTGCACGAGATCGTAACAAGTTATGTATGCAATTACGAGTCCTGCCCAAGACAATGAGACATTTAGAGTGAGCCAAGGCCCACCCCTGGCGCCGTCACTACTTACTCAATAAACGTACGTTTCTACCGCCGAGAGTGCGTGGCAGACGTGTACACACTGTATACTGGGTAAACTATATATATATATATATAAAAATATAAAACAGTTTTAGAATTTGTAGGAGGGTAATATTCCCGGAACCACTGTGTTATAATACATATATACATACATATACACACCCAACAAATAAAACTATATTTATAATATGTGAGCGCATAGGCAGCTATTATGACATGTATATATACGGACATAATATCGTGTACACGCGATAAATCGTACGCGTAATATTATTATTATTATTATTATTATTATTATTATTACGAAACGGCCGACGACGACGTCGTAAAAAAAAAATGAAAAAAGGGTCGAACATTTAAGAATATTATACGAACGTGGGGGGTATGGGGAGTGGCGGACACGTAATGGGGTATACGGCGATTCGGGGGCGAGACGACGACGGCGGCGGTTAACGAGGATATTTACGACGCGGATCCGGAATTTAGATACCTCGCATTAAGTTTAACGGTTAAAAATCGGACGGGGTGGGCTGGGAGCCGAAACGTTTATGGCGAACAGACACGTTTGTCAACACGACGACAACGGCGGCACACGAGGGAGAAACGGTTCGGATTATATATCGGGACGACGGGGGTGGATGGGGGTCGGTACTTGGTTGGGCGGGCGGTGGTGTCACAGGATGGGTTTTATAAGCGTCAAAATGAGATTATAAATTTCCGTTTATTATGGCTATGTTATATATGCGCGCGCTTGTGAGCGTGGAACTGTTCCGGAGATAATGCACACATAGAAATCTGAAGTTATTTTAACCACAATAAGTGTCAATGTTATACACATTTGAACGTCGTTTTTGAGCTAAGGCTGATTTGGGGTTGTTTTAACATATTTTTATAATTGAAATTAACATGGTATCTAGTAATGTCAATTTAACATTATTTGCTGTTAAAATAACACCAATTTATATTAAATCAACTTAATTCTATTGAAATTAAATATGTAATATTGTGTTCAAAATAACTTTCATATGTTATCAATGTAGTAAATTATTGGAGTGTTGAATTAACTACTCGCTGAATTTATCTTCACTTAATAATACTTTTTGTAGGGAAAATACATTCTGTATTTTGAATAACATCTAATATTTGTTGGATTAAATATCCAAATAAATTCAATCAAACAAATATGAAGAGGTTGATAGAACCACAACATTAAAATAACATCCCTTACCAAACCAGGTGTGGATTCAA
>NC_042494.1:34850466-34852047 GCF_005508785.2 Acyrthosiphon pisum | reverse complement strand
TATCTCGAATAATTGGAGGAGAATTTTTTTTTTCTGTCACACCATAATTAAACATTATAATTCGATTATTCAATTCTTCCAATGTAATGAACTTTTGTTCAATAAGTCCATAAATAATTAAAGACATATCATAACGTGCTACACCTTCCGGAATGTCATGCATAAAGTCGCATACAATATTATTAGTGCAATGAAAATAAGGTATTTGATGAAAAATAGATGGTTCAATAACCCCAGTTAAGGAAGGATTCTGCGTTGCAAGGTCGGTTTCATAGTTTTGTATATTTCTAATTGAAATCTCAGATTCGACACACATTTGTTGCATATCTGATTTGTGTGACCGACATATGCGACAATAGAAATTTGCAGAAAAACTGCTAACATAACCAAGAATAGAATTCAACCCCAAGTTATCCCCTAAAACCAGACCTAAAGCAAAATAAATAGTTAGCTCCATAGAATCTATCATTATTTTTATGCCATTTTCTTGTAAATCTAATAATTCTCTAATCAAAGCAGAAAATAATTGCTTATTTGAAAACTTTTTTTCTCTGTCATTTGAATGAAATAAATAAGCTGTAAAAATATTTTCAAGTGAAGAAAGATATTCAGGAGGAAGTGCAGCAATTGTATAGTAAACACCTCCCATTTTGTGGATCCCCGAATGTGATCCTAGAGGATTTCCGATCTCAACATCGTCATAATAAATAAAAATTGGTAAAACAATTTTACCTTTAAATTTAATTTGTATGTTTCTCCACGTTGATCCATTTAAAAACGATGCTAATATTTCATTATTTTTGGATGTATCATCTATATAATTTATTATTGTATTATAAACCCCAGGAAGTTGCAAAAAGTTTTTTAAATTCAGTTTCATAGACAGAAGGTGACATTGAACAGGTACCATAGCAAGAGTGTCAATATTATTGACAGATTTTTTTTCATTAGTATAGCCAATGATAACAGTTTCTGGTTTAAAAAATAGATTATTTTTCATGAAAAAATTGGTACGATGATATTCAGTTTTAACTTGAGAAAAAGCATTTTCTAGAGCATCAAACATGTTTTCAATTTCAGATTTTTTATATTCATTCATTTTATTAAGAATGGGCATAACATTGTGTTTTATATCAGATATGATACCACAAGAAAATATACCTTCAACCCCACATATTATTTCTTGTAATAGTGAGCTAGTAACATTTGGTTTAGAAGCCAATTTTGAAATAAACATTAAAACACTTTTTTCAACCTTATTTTTATACACATTATCATTTTTATCATAAGAATTGTGGGTAGTTGACGCAAGTTCATTTAATAAAATGGATTCTTCAGAAAGCTCATAATCAAATTTTAAGTTGCTATTTAGATTAGTGTAATTACATAAATTTAAACTAGTCACACTACTATGTGAAACATCTATGGATGACTCTTGAAGGAAATCAGCTTCAGTTGTATGTGAAGAAGAATTTGTATTATTAACTAGATCAATTGAAGAATGGTGTCTTTTTAAATGTTGTCGGAACTTATCTAAACCTATTAGATCACGACAACAAGAACCTTGCTTACATTGAAAAA
>NC_042494.1:34845870-34849997 GCF_005508785.2 Acyrthosiphon pisum | reverse complement strand
ACTTCTATGTACAGAAAAACATAAAAAACATTTATACTTCCACATTTTAAAAGAAAACAAATCCTTTTTAATATCAATAAAATAAATAATTAATCTTTGAAACAAAAAAAAAAATAACAACAATACTTATGAATTTAAATAAATTGGTCATTAATGGACGAAAGTACAGCTGTCATTAAATCATAATCTGTTTTTAAACCGTATAAATGGTGTTGGAAAAACATCCAAGATTCATAACACTCACGGGGATATACGCAGTTGAATGTGAAGTATGCTTTGAAACATGAATCAAATGCTTTTAGTGGGCAGCTAAAATTCCATAGTTGGTTGTCCACACGAATATATGTTTCATCAATGGAAAATATATCCTTTCCCACTACTATGATGTACGGTTGGATTTGACTGCCAATATGCAGATATTTTTCTCTTCTTTGTGCTACATCAGTCTCTAATTGAGATATGTTCTACACAACAAATATACATAATATATATATAAGCTGAATATTTTAATATAATATTTCTGATAAAACTTACAGCAATATGTGTGATAAAAGCAGCTGCAGACTCTCCTGATGATGGTTTCCAATTCTTTTTGATACTTTTAGGGTCAGAAGATCTTATCAATGTTTTAGTTGGTAATAGATAGGGTACAAGTTGTAATTTCAAAACAATACTAACTTTCCAGTCTACAAAAACATATAATAATGAATAATAGACAAGGAATAAATAAAAACAAAATATTAAATTTACTTGACTGTTGAGAATTATCTAATTGTTTAATCAAATCTTTAGCAATTTTATCTTTAATTGACGTTCTTCTGATATTTACAAGTTTATCGGTTACTAAAATCCACTTTTCATAAAAAGTGTTCCAATTCTGAAACAACTCTTTTTGCAAAGGATATAATGCATTAAAATCTTCGCATACCTAAAATAGAAGAATATTACAATTAAATGAGAAAAAAAATCATTATTCACTCATGTATTTTAGGTATGCAACATCAGTGTGGTAGACGGACATTGTATATGGGAGGGAGGGTGATATTATAATAATAACGTGCTATAGTAAATTAAGAAAAAATAATATATTAAAATGTGTATACTGTTCATGTTGTAAGGGGAGGGTTGAATAACCTGCCCCTCCTCCCTACCGTGTCTACGGCTCTGCCAACATGTTTTATAAAAGACAACTTTAATTATTATTTAATAATATTAATTAAAATTCATAATATATTATACAAAATATAACAATTATATTGATTTTATTTTTGACAGTAGGACCCAATAAATCATTATACACTGGATTTCTGTTAATTTATTTTTTAAATAATATTACCTATCTAACTAAACATGTAAAAAAATGTTACCTACAAAATTTTAAATTTATATGAACTCGTTAAACTGTTTGTGTCAAAACACAAACAGTTGTGTTACGCCTAAAACAATTAGGGTTTCCAATGAAAAGCATAAAACAGTCTTAAAGTTTTAGGAAAAATAAGAATCAATAAATGTATAAAAAAAATCAAATATAAGTATTAAGTACTAACCAATTCATATCCTCTCGGGCTTTTGAGAATAGGCCAACTTTTAAATATATCACACAAAGTAAGTTTGGTATCTGAATTAAGTATTTCTGATCTCCTCAAATCATATGTTAAAATCCACTTTTCTTTTACAGATTTAAAGTCTGCCGATAGTCCTTCTTCTTGAAGCCATAATTTAGCCAATGTTAGATCATCTTAAACATAGGTATAAACAATAAATATAAAAGTTAATAGGTAACAATTATAATTTATAAAATATAAATACCAGAAAATACAGATTGTTTTTCTAATGGAGGAACACTTTTTTTTCTATAAAATTCAATTGCACCAATACTACGAAGGCGTCTAGCTACATTTTTCCAGCGTTCGACTAGTTTGCCCTTAGCGTGGGTTTGGTGGTTACCTTCAGTTTTAGCAGCTATGAAATAAACTCTCTAGAAAAATAGTAAAGGCAAATCAGTGAGAACAAACAAAAACAAATAGTGCGCTAACATACCTCTTTCTCTTGAGGAAATACTTCTACAATGAGCTTAGCAATTTTCTTGAAAAAGAAGTCAGTACCTCTGAAAAGATTAGTTTTTAAAACAATAATTATAAAATTTTATTACAACACTAAAAAAGAAGTGTCCAATACCTATCTAATATATTATATTTTTTTAATTGAAAGATTTAACTAATATAAAATAGGTATAAAATAGGTATTATATAATATGTAATTACTAGTAACTAAATAGTAAATACAATTTCTATATATTGAAGTATACAAAATAAAAACACCTATAAATTATTATACCTACTTATTTTATTCTTTGGTGCCTAAACCTATAAAATTGTATTTAATTATTAACCTAATTGTATAGTATGTTATATTATAATTTTTTTTCTATTCTAATATAACTGTATAGCTAATTAAAGAATCTTCATTTTGTATACTTAATTTAAGTTAAGAAATTTATTTAATTTAATAGGAATGTTAAAATGTAATATAATTTAAGCAGAGAGCAATACTAATATAGTATAATGAAATAATATATTGTAGGTACATACTTGCATTTATCTTGAAATAAAAAGTTAATTAATAACTTTGTTAGTGTATTTTGGCCATCATCAGATAATCGACCTTTATTTGAAACAGAATCTGCTAAAACATACCGCCCATCATTACTCGTATGCAGTAGTTGTAATATTGTCTGCAATAAAAATACTTATTTTAATATGAGAAATTACTTATTTCAATATGAGAAACTTAAGTTAATGAATACAATTTTACCTCATTTGTCCAATCCATGGGCTGATATGTACCATATTTTGGGTGATTATTCGAGCTTGTAGAAACCGCAGAGATAGTTAATGTTGGTGTTGAATAAGGTGAATAACGTTTAGTAGTATCGTTTGTTACAGAACAAGTAGATGTTGTAGGTGGTGTAAAATTTATTAATTCTGATGCAGTGGATGATGAATTTTGAACATTGGTACAATCAACTGAATATGTTGAAATATCTTCAGAATCCGAATGTTCATTATCATTTCCAGGAAACAAAGACTATATTAATTTAATAATGTACTTACATAAATTACTATACGAATATTATCATATTTTTTGTATCAAATAATCTATTTAAAATTAAAATTTGAAATAACGCTATATTATAAAAGTACAATAGGTACTCATAACTGTGTAACGATTCTAAATGTTTAATGAATAATAAATGACGACTTACCTGGTAAACTAGGCTGAAATCGGACATTATAAATCGGAGTATCGGACTGTATTAAAGTAGTAGTATTAACAGTTTTACGATTATGACCAACTGGCAACTAGATTATACTAATACTTAAAAAAACTTAAAATCAACGAGGAGATAAATGGAACGACTTCACTCTCGGATTGTAGATGATGAGCATTTGAAAATTAAACGCCGTTAAAACACCGCTTTCACGCATATCGAATGATTCGATTAGTGCGTCGAAAACCACGTGATCACGCTAACAATGGGAAATTGGTGGGGGATGCACGCAGCTGGACATAAATTGGTCGCCGACCGGTATGTTGTCTTTTGAAACGGAGTATATTTAGGTACAACAGCAAAAATATAAACAAAAATAGTCGTCAATCGCCATCACGGTAATACAGGATAACACAGACCATTAATAAGGGTATTTCCAGTAATTATTTCAATATAGACAATAATATAGTGAATATTGATGCTATATATAGTACAAAATCATAATAAATACAAAATAGTTATCAATTATCATGTACGTAGTTCGCCCAACTGAACAAACGTTTAAAATCAATATTACTGATGTTAATTTAACACCACTGAATCTTAAAATAAAGAAACCTATTGTTCACATAAATTCAATTCTCGTAGTTAAAATAAATACAATATTATTGTATTTATATTAAATCAGGTATATGGTGTTCATATAAATGTTTTTCCTCTTAATGTTAAACTAGTTAAACGTCTTAACAACAAATCATATTATATTCAAATTGAATACTAGTTATATATTTATTTTAACAGTTAGTTAGTATAGTTTTAAATTCCATAAGAGTTATTTAAACTATATTAAGTTTTA
>NC_042494.1:34840620-34845820 GCF_005508785.2 Acyrthosiphon pisum | reverse complement strand
TATATTGTGTCTTATAACTTTTTTCTATTGTTAACAAGATGACGGTGGTGGAAATATTTCTCACGAGGCTAAATTGCTCTGTAGGTTAGTGAACTTGATACATTGGCGCTTGTTATTTTGACTCTATGTACTATATTAAATTCTATTTTTTTCTAAGGATTTGGTTTTATACTATTATTTCCAGTCATAGATTCAATCGTCACAGATAATGTGATCTCATTGTGTACGTTACATCCTGTTGATTATGTAGATAGAATATAAATCCTGTATTTTCAAATGGAAATTCGCATATGTTTTATGTTGAAATATGATATCTTAGTATTGATTAATTGGTTGCTCAGAGTACATTAAAAAAAATATTAAATTGTCGAATTGTTTTAGTATGCAACAAATAAAAATAGCTTTCTATATTACTTAATAATTATTGTATAGTTTTAGTTTTAAATATATCACAACACTATATTATGTTCGAGAGAGTCGTATGAAATAATAAAGCTAATTTTTAAATCAGATATTTCAACACCAATCATATTTGCCTTTCTTCAGCAGTTATGATTGGATAAACTAATATAATTACCGTTATTAATATTATTTTATAAATTCTAAGCATGTACAAAAAATGGCATTGATGCAGAGGGTTATCTTTAATTAAAAAAGCTAAATTATCAAATATTAATTTAAAAAAAAAATTGTATTGTTTATTTGTATTTCTCACACAATTAATTAATTTGTGTTTACTCTATCAAGTATTTGATAGGTCCATAAATACTTGTACATACTTTGTCTTTAATTCAAATTTTTTTTTAGTTTACTGATATCATATTTTATAGTCTGGAAAACTTGAATAGGTAAAATAGTGAAACTTCTATATAACGAACTTCCAACATTTTCTGTTTAAGATAACGTAACACGGGAATTTATTTTCTCCGTCTTACAAGTGCATAATATATACCAAATGTATGCTCAGCATGTCACGTTTAGCTTCATTGTTTTAAAAATTAGAGTGAATTGACTTATTATGAAACTTGATGGTAAGAACATCTGTGTTGGTATATGGGTTATTTATGATAATTCAGTTTTTAAGTGAGTTAATTTATGCTATATTAAATGCGCAAAACTTGCCAAAAATTACCAAAAAATAAATCATAAAAAAAACCACATACAAACACAGATAATGTGCTTATATCATCGCAGGTCGATTCACTCTTATTGTTAAACTACCGGAATCAAACGTAATCTGCTGAACGTAAATTTGTATTAAGTTACGCACTTGTAAGACGGAGACAACCAATGCCAGTGTTACGTCCTCTTAACAAAATATTTTTGAAAAACAAACCAAATTAGAATCAAATTTATTTAATTCTATTTAACGAATGTCTCTATAATACTATTTTTTTTTTGCTCACAAAACTTCGTAAAATGGAAGTTTCACTTTAGTTATTTAAAATAACTTAATAAAAACATTTTAAATTATACCTAACAATAAACAAGTTTTATAGTATCACTAAACTGAAAATAGTTTTTGTATAGTACCTCACTGTATTGTTTAATACATTTGTAGTAATATTAATATTTTTAATGGTAGGTACATATTTTATTTTAATTAAAGTGAAATTTAATGTATTTTTATATACCCATACGAGTAAACAATAGTCAATTTGCATGACGTGTGGTAAATGTTTTATACTTTTATAGTATCATTGATCCAGTTCTATAACTACCTATAGTAAAGTCAATGTCTTCTACTTTTAGTTACGCCCATGGATTGTTGTACTTAAAACTAAATGACTTCAACTTTTGAATATTTTATTATATACCTACTTTAGTGATTATAATAATTATATATTATATGCTTCAAATGTTTTTTGGTTGATCATTTTTGATAAAAAAAAATAAATACTGTGTATAAATTAATCCACCGTGTAGATAGTATTTAATAATATTATATTGCTTCATTTTAAAAGTATCAATTTCTTATACTAATTTTATTTTACTTTTTTAATAAATATGCAGGCAGGATATAGATATCGTGAGTATAAGACATTTTACTCCGGTGCAAAATATTAGATGTTCTGTTGAACAATTTAAAAATGAGTTTACATAATTTATCACGTTAAAAAAAAGATTTTGAACGTTCTTTGAAAATAATCGTGTTTAGCTTTTCATTGCGCTTAAAGTTACTATTGTTATCATAAACTTTGTATGTTCTATTGAACTTTTCAAAGCACATTCAGACTAGATTTCCGATCTTTAAAGGCATCTCGATAACTTAATTATTTTCCATGTTAGCGAAGTGACAATATTACATTTTGTTATATAGTTTTACCAGGTTCTATAATACTTGCCATTCCATTTCATTTCTAATTATTGCTACATTCGTGTTATTTTAATAATAAAGCTTCCACATGTCTAGAAACTGGCAATGGACCATGTGATGCTTGTGGATTATTCTGTCAGGGGTCATTGAACTTTTATGAAGTGTCCTTAATCCTTCAACAGTGTGATGGATAAAATTTATTGATCATATATAAATAACATATAAATAATACCAATATGGTAGAATTATGACAGTCTACAATTATTATTTTGTATTGACTTATAAACATACAAATTCTTTTTAAGAATAACTATACCCATTATGGCCCCAATTATATTAAAATAGTTTTGGGCTACCTGTAATTCAAATAATAATTGTAATATTATTATTGTATTTAAATCATTATTTTAAATAAGTTAAATTTGCTGTAACATTTAGAAATTTAGAAATTTAAAATATATTAATTTGGTTATTCGCGTATTAATTTAAACTTTAAAGTCTTTGTCCTCAAAAATACAAATTCTTGTATATACCAGTATATATTCAATAATTTACATAATTATATAATGTATTATGTGTTTATTTAATTATGAATTATTTATATATTGAATGTTATTAGGTACTTATTGGTACAATTTGTTGGCTAAATAGTTAATTAAATTAAATATGTTAAGAAGTAGTTCAAACCTATAGAGTTTACGCTCGTGAAATATTCGTACAATAGTTTTATAAAAAAATAATGTGATCTATAAATACTGTAACCATTACTAATTCGTTACGGCCAATTAGGTATATTATTTTTCTCAAACTAATACTGATAATGGCTTATTATTATTATTTTTTTTTTTAAATAATTAATTGAATCGAATATTTACATTTAATATTGAGTAAGTGACTACTTCGAAAAATGTCCAAAAATCTAATAATCGATTTTAGCTTGACAACAAGGTATTAACGGGGTATACTGTAGATATGCATGCGGGGTCGACAAAAGTCCACCTTGCCGTGGCAATGCCGTCCGGCCGTGCCTTCGGGCTTGGTCGCTAACAGACTTTCAATCGGGCAGACTCCACACTTTTCGGAAGTTGACCGTAGAAACTATCACTCGTTTCCTTGTTTCCGCGGCTGTCCTCGGGCGCCGTAAGATTCAACAGGTACGAGCCGGAAGATGACCCTGTGTCTTCCGTCCTAAAGGGGCACCAGGGACAAACTATGGCTAGGGTAGTCAGGAGAAGTTGGTTCACGAATATTCGGGACCGTCGATTACTAGTTCGACTTTGCTTACGGAAGTTTGTTTAAACTAGTACACGAAAAGTGGTGAAACCCGTGGAATTTCAGGACTTTATCCACCCCGAATCACCGATGACCAACCCGGTCTGGGAACTAAAATAATGGCAGAGCTCGCTTGCAGAGGGACTAAATCTCGGACTGACCCTGCACTGACGTCAACTAGTAATAAAATCCTAGTCAGTACCATGGGAAGTGGAGTGCCCATCGCAGTTTGGTTGGACTTGCATGGCTAACCTGCGGTGCCCGCCGAAGTTGAGGTGCTTCTTATTTCTAACGTGGTGACTATGGGATCGGCGCTATGATGGTGGATAAATAAATACCAAAATACCTCGTGGGGAAACGGGAACCCAACTCTGAGATAACTGCAGTCCCGACCAGAAAAATTTACGAATCTTAGGATTCGGTGCTCGTGATCCTTAGATAAAACGCTGCTGATCGGACGCCAGGTCAAACCGTTAACTTCTGCGACCGCGGCTCTTGAGCGTCCATGTAGCCGCAAGGCATCAAACCCGGGCGTCTTCGTATAGGCATGCATGGCAACATAATAAGTCAACTTATTTAAGTATGAAATTGTTTTAATTAAACCATATAGCATTACGCATTTAACGCGGCAACTAATTAGGTACCTACAAAGTTGATTTAATTTGAATAAATTGGCCATACACTTATAATATAGCAATATAGCATGACGTATAAACTATAAAGGTGCGTTGCAGCTGCTGTAGTATTAAGCTCTGCTTGGTTAATTAGTTATTAGTTATTAACTTATTAGTCTACAATAATATTATTATTATTTGTAAGTTCATAAAAGTTATTTTTCATAATTTAAATTTACGAATGTGGTGTATTAACTTATTAATACTTTTTTTGTATAGATAGGTATATATAAACATAAATTAAATGTAAAATTCAACTATAGATTATGTTATTTGTGGTTTGACTTTTATGGTAGCTTCTCTAGTTAGAATACAAAATACAGTGTAACTCACCACTCCCACAAAATAACTTGTCATTGTGTACGTATTTCATGTTATTAAATAATAGGTAGGTACCTAAATAATATCCCTGAAGCAGTATACATAATTTTTATTATTTCACTTACCTACCTACAATTGAAAAATCGTAAAAAATATATTATATTGCTGTTCGGCGTTACTTTACGTAATATGGGTGAGAATTGTATGATATTATGTATTGTCTTAAAAGCTTAGTATATATTATTAGGACGCGCATTTGTTTAAACCACGGTAGACTATACGGTACCGTGGTTTAAATATAAAACGAAGTGTTTTAAATGATTTTCTGGTCGACACTTTCTTTAAAATTAGACACTAACCTTCCTTCATCTTACGAGTTGTTTAGCCAGTTTTTCAACTTGTCTATATACAGTCGAAGTGATGACTTAAATGCGTTATATTGTTCTATATGGTTATACCGATAACGATAAAAACCAGTTTCCCCTATACTAGGGTTCTGTTGGTCGTAAGACGTAAACCCTATAAGAATAATTTTATACTACTATACTATTTCAAATATGTCACTTTTATGTCAACGGCTTTTAGTTGTTAATGGATAAAATTATACGATTTGCAT
>NC_042494.1:34833344-34840520 GCF_005508785.2 Acyrthosiphon pisum | reverse complement strand
TATTTAATGCATAATGCGTTTATTAAATAAATGATTTATGATATCCTATTGAAAATTTTATGCAAAGACCGGGTTCCAATCTCTAATTTTCGTCTCCCCCAAAAATGGTATCTCAAGAACGCTTCTAATAGTTGTAGTGTTCCAATGTGTGTTAGTATAATATTACGACTGAGTATGTATTTTAATGAAATAACTATATTTTGTATAATAATATATTAGGTATGAGTTAAGATTTTTCTAAACATTTTTATTCATAAAAGATTTAAAAAAAAAGCTTTACCGGGAAATCTGACACATTTCAAATGTTTTTCACGTTTTTATTTACATCCCTAAAAGTACTCATATAAATTAGAAACCTAATAGAGTACCTACTATACACCAACTAATCAATATATTTACCATAAAAATAATCATTAATTTGTTTTATTGCATAGATTATTAGATATTGGTCTTAATATAAAATATAAATTATAACAATGGTTTTTACCTATAAATTAATTCACATGTTATTTTAAAATAACTTAGGATAAGTAAATACCTAATATTTTATACCTATACCTAAATAATCATTAAAACAAAGAGATTTGACCCTAGTATTTTAGACATTGTAATTTGAAAAACATTAATTATTTTTTTGTTTAAAAAACATGGCTATAGGTTACGAGAAACGGAGTATTTTATTCATCAACAAATTTAGTATTTATGTAAACACCAATTACCAAAGCACACTTGAATAATTATTTTTTCAACTGATGTATTAATCAACGTAAAATTGTTGTTATAATACATAATCAATGTCCTACAATTTAAACATTAAATTTGTAATAATATATGCACATATGTGACATTATAGTTTGTTATTTAAATGTGTAATTGGTCGTAGACATTTTTGGCTGGATCAATTTCATTAATATAATAATATAGAAAATTTCAAGACAAAGTATTTCATTATTAGTTTAAAAATGACAATTATATTATATCCACAATTTTTTTTTATTTATTTAAACTTTGTACAACTATATAACAATTATTATTTTCGACAATTGGGTTTTAGCAAGAAACATAAGTGAATAATATAAAATATAAGTTGTTTACAAAAAAAAAAAAAAACAATTAAATTAAAAAGCCTGTATGGTTAAAAATATATCAATAGTTATAATACAAATTACAATAACAGGTATTTAACGGGGAAAAGAAGGTAGGGAAATAATGAAATAAAATATAATACGTGGACGTTATGTAACTATTAATGAATAGTTGGAATATAGCATACATTTTCCAAGACTTTCGACAGCAAAGCTAATAGTGGGATAATAACAGATTTAAAATTATTGAATATTTTATTTATTTTATTTTATTTATGTAATACATAGATAATTATTAGGTATATATAGTATGAACAAACTACGATGGACTATGTAGCATTCAAGTCTTGAGGTAACTGCTTAAATAGGATAGGTACCTATAACGTGTTTTGCAGTTCAGTTTTTCAGTGTTCAAAAATGAGTACTTATTGAGTATTAAAGTCTACGCAGGTTGCAGATAAATTTTCGATGGCACACAATTTTTACTGTATAGACTAACATCTTGAATTTTCCAATCATTTTAGAGTGTAGGTATTGTGTTCTTTTTAATATTAAAGTGTGTTCGTTGATTTATGTTTAAAGTACACAAGTAATCAATGTCCTCAGTAGTTTAGCTCTATTATTTTCCTATAAAGTGCGGTATAGTTCCCTGAATAAATATTAAATACTTATATACTATAGAAATATAATGTAGATATATATTTAAAATATAACAATTTATTAATTGAAAAAAATTAAGTAAAATAAAATATATTTTTAGTACCTAATAGGCACTAATATTAAATATTACAGATTTAACTGTTTTATTGTTATTGTTAAATTATTTATTTAGATATGTCGACTTATAACTAAAATTACAGATATATATTACAGATTAATTGGATTAAATTGTACATTTTTAAGAGTTTAAAAACGTGGAAAATATTGTGGTCATCGGGTCCTAGTTATTCATATGAACTGTATTTTTAGGTTTATTTTGTTGTCAATTAGCATATTTGTAAGTTCTAAGTTGTTGCGGACTATAATAAGTGTATGACGGTCAAAGTTTCTCCGTTAGTTTGACACTAATCTGGCTCCGTTTTTTGTCCGTGCGTCAACCCTAATTTGTTACCGATTCAAAAACCAACTATTAATTATTACTTCCCGACAGATTGATAAGATACAATTTGGGAATGAATGTAGGTTGTATTGTATGAAGTTTTTAATTTGTTCGAAATTTGTTTGTTGGTTTGACCGCTGTTGTTGTAGTTACTTAAATATGTGTTTAAGTATTTTATGTTTTTTTCTTTAGTCTTGGAGTGAGTGAAATATGAATTTGAAGAGGATTCTGGTGAGTAAATAGCTTTATTTTCATGAATATCTACTAGCTATAACACTGACTGGGATTCCTAAATGGATTTGGATCCGTATCATCAAGAAGAGGTGTGCAGAAAATATTAAATTAGGTATATAGGTATATAGCATAGAGATTGGACTAGAACGAAAAGTTTCCAATCATAAGTCTTAGTCACTATTATGATTATCTTGTGATTAGTTAGTTTAGATGAAGAGGAATGAATCAATCATATTCTAGTTTAGACATATGATACAGGAAACCATAAATCTGTTCGAATGCAATGAGTTCCCATAAAGTGTGGCTTATGATTTAATTGTATTAATTACGATTATGCTGATTATAGTAAGTTTTCTGAGTATCTAATTTTAAAACATGTCAAATATTAGTATGAACGTGATAGCTTTTTTATTTTGGAAGAATACCTTTTATTAAACTGATGAATTTGAATCATCACTGGATTCAGAGTTGGAAAATTCTGAATTTGAATGTAAGCTTGGAAATGTGGATGTACATGATTGAATCGATGACGAAGACGAGAATTCATTTTGTTCTGATGGAATTTGAGCATTTGTAAAAAAGTTAAGATAGATGGGTTGCATCAACTGTGGGCGGAGGAGTGGTGTGTGAACTAAATACTTTTCTTGCAATTCATTCATTAATGTACTTATTTTCATTTTTATTTCAATTCTTCCATTTCTCGGAAACTGTTTAGCTTTTAATGAAAAACTTTGAAAAAACATATCCATATCATCCAATTGGTTTACTTCCTCAGTCGAAAAATTTTCATTTTCTGTTAGAATTTGTTGATTTTGTGTACTTAGTTTGTTTGAATTTCCTAGTACATTTTTTTCAATCTGGTTCAACTTAGAGATACGAGGATTTTTAATGAATGTTTCAGTTGGCCCGTCTTCTGTTTTATTGGACATATCATCGAGTCCATCTTCTTTGTTAGATGTATAATGATCATGCACTTTAGTTATGGCCATATTGGAAGTCAAACTGTAAATTAAAATGTTAAAATATTATGTTATTATATATTAGTATAATATAATACATATTAATTAAATATTACATTTTGAAGTTATTTTCATATAATTAAATTAGAGATATAACTAGATACAAATTTTTACAAATAAGGTACA
This sequence comes from Acyrthosiphon pisum, assembly GCF_005508785.2. Taxonomy (NCBI): domain Eukaryota; kingdom Metazoa; phylum Arthropoda; class Insecta; order Hemiptera; family Aphididae; genus Acyrthosiphon; species Acyrthosiphon pisum. The sequence continues at coordinate 34,836,957 of NC_042494.1, read as the reverse complement.
GGTCAATGTGTGATAGAAAGTATTCTTAGAAATTACAGTAATACTCATATCACCCCCATACCACCCACCACCCTAAATAATAGTACAATATAAGACAGTGTTCATTCCTCTCAAGAGAATTAAACCTCAAATATTTAAGTAAACAGAAATTATGACAATACATAAACCCATTAAGGAACAAATAACTATATGATTATAAAGACACATATTATATGTCATATAAATACACGTTGTAATGACACAAATATTAATCAGTATTATAATTCAAGGTACTCCCAATCCTTTCGTGCCATCAAGTCCTTTATCCCCTCAAAAGAATACCTTCATAAATATTTTTCAATCGCAAATATATTGAGTTGACAGCATAAGTGTGCGCAGAATTTCTGGTAGGGTAGTCATACATGAATACATTAACACACACACATATTACGTATACATAATATTCATATTCACACCTAAATTACAAAAACTAATTTGGATGGGGTGACCTCATTTAACTACATTTACCGTGGTAAAAAATTATTTTATGATTGACTATCAATTATAATAATAATAATATTGAATATTGAGGGGGGTCGGGGGGAGTTCGCAGAGTAGTCAAGTGCCTATCATGACTACCTCGTGCGCACGCTTATGGTTGACAGTGCATAATGAAAATGTAATCTTAGCGGTGATAGGATATTATAATCAAAGTCATAAAATAATAGTTAAGTGCATCGATCCACACCTTAGATCATATACAATGGATAGAGTCATACGAACAATTTATGAAGCCAACATAACTGTAGGACCTCAGTGATATGCGCATGCGCTTTGTCTCTTATCATTAATGTTTGGCGCAAAGTGCTGCAGACGCGCAGTTAAGATAAACAGTCGCGCAAGCGCAGATGTCACAGGTCCTATAGTTCCAATAGTTATGTTGGCTTCAACTCATTTTATACGCGTAATATGCTATGACTCCATCCATTGTATATGATCTAAGATCCACACCAATCATATACGTATGCATTCCAACTAGGGCCATACTAGGTAAGTGAACAAGGACTGGCGGTATTTTCGGTATACCGGTGATTACCGGTGTTTAAAAAATACCGTACATCGCTACTTTTATTATGTATTATTATTTATTTTTATATAGGTAATCGTAATGACATAATATAATAGCCCTATCCTAGGTTGGAAACTTAGAAACACTAACAAATTTGCCGAGGTATGGTATTTTTTATAATTACCGAAAATTCCGTTTAACTGGTAATACCGTAGATACCGGTAATAAACAAAATATAACGGATACCGGTATAAAAATTTGAAATACTGCCAGCCCTAATGCACCTACTACGACGTTGGTCATATTTTAATTTTTTTTCTTAACAAAAATTACAATAATACGATAATAAATCCTGGGGGGGGGGGGGTGAATTCATATTAGGGGAGCTTAGCCCCCCCAAAGCCCCTCCCTATTTGCGTCTATGCTTATAATTCAATACCGTAGGTAGGTCCGTAGAAAAGTGAAAATAGGATTGCATGGTATAAATAACTTAAGTGAACACACATATATTTTACACTCGAAGACGAATTTTCAATTTTATATTTAACTAATAATTTTAGATATTAGAATAAGAATCACGTAGAACAGGTGTCGATAAGCTATTACATCTTACGCGATCACAATATCACACCCGTTATAATCAGCCACCACATAGCTCCCCACTTTCTAATTTCTATCCCCTGGCATTTTTATTCTACTACCTACATTAAAAACACCATGATTATAATGGAAATATGATTAAAAAAGAGACAAAAAGTCAGTGTGGGACCCTAGGACCCTAAGTCTCCATTTGTCCCTTGAGATAAATTACGCATGCCGGCACTACTAAATTTTAAAATACATAGTAATTTATTTAACTAATTAATTTAAATTCAATTAATATCATCGACTTTCAATATTTTATCAATCTCATAATCAGGGCTACAACATGATTTAAAAAAATGTCTTTAATAGACGGTTTTATAGGGAAATTTATACAACCGAAAAGTCGAAAACAAACTCACAATTTAGCATTTACAATGTTATAGAATGAAAACAAAATGTTTAGCCAGAAATATTTTCTGTTACTGAATGAATGTTCTGTCAGATTCAAAAAATAATAGTAATGTATTCTGTTGAAAAAAATCGCTTAATTATGTGGCAAAATGTGGGTACTTCTTTAAAAAAAAATGTATATACCTACATTATAAAAATCAACACCATTTCAAATGCTTTAAAAAAAATACAAAATGTTGTTTACACAATAATTATACATTTTATTGATATAATACAATTTTAATTTTAAACAATGATTTTTCAAAATTTAACCGCTTTTTATGTAGATAAAATATGATTATTTTTATTTATTAAATAGCTAATTTTGGTTGAGTTTATTTTTATCTTTATCAAAATAGATTTTTATTTATGATCTTTATATCTTCTATCTAGTCGAAAAACGATTTATCTGGGCTGTAAACTGCCCCTCCCCCTACTGCCCTATTTAGTAGTTACATAAATTTAATTACATTAAATATATGGTCATTGTTAAGAAAATATTAAAAACATATCACATGGTATTCATCAGTGGCGTATATAGGGGGGATGCCCCCTAGGCCAGGGCCCATAGTGAAATGGCAGGTTCAATGCTGTTTACAGTTTTTCACCATGATTAAGTTAGCGGCTAACTTGCTAACTTAGCCGGTTAATTAAAATTGGTTTTGAGGAATCAACAAGGAAATGTTATATTGTCAGTAATTGCTTTGATGACTTATTGACTTTGATGTTAAATTCATAGTAAAATAACATTAAAATATATAAACGACACTGTCAATTTTTTTAAAAAAAGAACCAAAAAATTAATTTTACATAGTAATTATAAAATTGAATTGCGCAATTTATATTTGTACTGTATATAATGTCATAATTATAACCACCCAGCTCCCTAAAAAATGTATAATTATGGCTATGTTAGTCGTGCTATGCTTGTCTAGTGATAACTGATAAAATTTATCAGTTATCATGGGCCAATTTATCAGATAAATTGGCCCATATAGTGAATATAATTCGTATATACGCCACTGGTATTCATATAGCTATATAGGTAACCTGTGGCGTATTTAGAAATTTTGATAGGGGGGGGGGAGGGATGAAATATATAATAATAGGTACACTCAATAAATACGAATATAATATACATTTTTAAAATCATCTAACTTGTTAAGTTTAGTGTGGATCAAGGTGAAATAAGAATTAACACAAATTGTATAGTACCTTATAGCATTTATTATAAATTCATACTAACGACAATCCCGTGATTAATACGATAAACAAAAAAAATAGTTATACCTAATACAAAATCCTGTTTTCTATTTTTTTGGATGCTCAGTTCATCGATAAACTTATCTAGCATGATTATTGTATTGACCGCTACACCAGTACACCCGTATGTGTTGTCTCCGTCTTACACAAGTACGACATAGCAAATTGTCGTTCACTATTCTCAATAGTGTATTGGTGTGCTGTTGGTTTTGATGGCGATAGGGTGAAATGACCTATTATCAAACTTTTAGTTAAGAACATTATCTG
>NC_042494.1:34829821-34830713 GCF_005508785.2 Acyrthosiphon pisum | reverse complement strand
TCGACCAACTTTTTTTATAGTACCATCTTAAGCGTGGAAAACACACATTTTGAAGAAAAATATTCACGAAAATCGATTTCCAGCTAAACTCCATTTCTTCCAAAATTTCATATTTTCATTTATTAGTTATCACTTAAATTTCTAAGAAAACCAATGTTAAATAAACATATAGTTTTTATATAAAAAAATTATACTGTACACTTAAATAAAATAAAAATTAATACAATATGAATACATATCTTATTGCACATATTAAAAGATTTTGAAAAAATTTTAAATTGAAAGAATCATCTGACATCACATTTGAAAGAATCTAGTACCATTGGTATCCGAATAATATTATGGTTTATACTCATATCATAAAAATAAATTATAAATTGAAAAAGATGTATTATTTATTTTGATTGCATTTTTTCTGATCTTAATTTTATTAATAATCATTAATCAAGACGTAGGTATTACCATAGGCGCACATTGGGTGTGAATTTAGGGGGTGCTGGAATATTTTATATTACACATGTCCATGGGGGGGCTTTGTCCCCCACACCCCCTTAATCCTAATACTATAACTAACTGCATTATATTAGCTTTAAATTTTTAATTAGAATGGGGTACCTAACTTTGATTTCGCGGGGTAACTTTGATACCCATATATTTTTATTCACCAGAGTACCATGATAATTAAATTTTTTTTCATAAAATGGGGTTACTTTGATATCACATTAAGAAATATAGGTATCAAAATTGCCGTTGTGTTACTTTGATAGCATATTAAAAAATATTGATATCTCAAAACATAATTTCAGAATTTTAAAAATTAAATCGTTAAAATATTGAACTAGTTGTAACTAATATTTAATTTTGAGAGTTTTATCGTTAACACTACAGAAGT
>NC_042494.1:34829314-34829676 GCF_005508785.2 Acyrthosiphon pisum | reverse complement strand
CCCAAGCACCCCCCTATGTGCGCCTATGGGTATTACGTAAAAATAAAATAAACATTATTATTATGTTATGTTTTACTACATTTACTTATTTACAACAACACTAGCTGCGTTCTGTCATAACCAGTTATCCAAGGAATTATAATTGTTAGTATAAAAATATATTTGAAAGAATATCATCCTAAAATAAAATTTGGAGAAATCTCCACCCACCAAATGAAAAATACATTTTACATAATTTTAAAGTTATAACTATTTTGGCTTAATAATAAAAAAAAGTTCATGAAAATTTACCGCCCCCCAAGTCCCACCAAGAGAGGCAATGGCCCACCCTGGCCCACCTCTAAATACGGGCCTGGATGAGA
>NC_042494.1:34827993-34829214 GCF_005508785.2 Acyrthosiphon pisum | reverse complement strand
AAACAAATTTACAATTATTTTTTTTAATTTTCAAAGTTGATTATTTTTTTTTATTATTTTCAGTCATGACAAAATTTATTTATCATGTATTCAGTTACTAACGATTAAGTGTTTGAGCAGGTTGTGTCTCGTTCACTAATTTTTTCATCATCTCATCAAATTGTTTTTTTCTAAGTTATTCTTTAATTTTTTTAAAAAATGAATTTCCAAAGATGTTCAAACGATATCCAGTCATTGGTCGACCAAATACGATTCAATTCAACGCCAGCCCATCCAGAATTCTCTACATTTGTATCTAGGTTACGAACTTTTAAGTCGTTTCCATCGAACACTGGTCAAAATAAGTACAAATTAGCCGAATGCGGATTTTACTATATCAATCTCGACGATGCAGTTCAATGTCATTGGTGTGGAATAATTCTGCATAGTTTTGAAATCGATGATAATTGTTTCATAGAGCATAGTCGCTTCTCACCAAAATGTTTATATGTATTATTAATGAAAGGAAATCAATTTGTACAAAAGTATTAAGTAAATATTGTAAAACCGAAGTTATTTGTAATTGTGAAACTGGTTCGTATGACACCGTTTGTTAAATCATGTTTTTTTTTTTTATATATATATATATATAGGTATTATACTGTTTATAATATTTGCTGTATTGGTCTAAAAAAAAAAATAAAAAAAAATTGAATGTTTTATCTTAAATGTGTTAATATTCGATTTAATATCTCGTGGACGTATGGTCTAGCGGGTTAGTGCGTATGTAATAATTTAAAAATGTTTTTCAGGTAACAGTTAGTAAGTATATGTAAATTCCCCTCTAGTATGCACTAGTTGGCTATCTGTACGTCCACATTTTTTTTGCATTTTTTTTTTTTTAGTACCTATATAATATGGGTGCAAAGGGAAAAAACTAACAGTTCAATGTATAACTCCTAACAGTTATATCCAATTTTTTTTATTTATACAAGATTTTTAAAAAATAAATTTAACAAAAAAAAAAATAATAACTTCACTATGAGTCCACCAATAATTGTCAGTAAGTCTACATTTGACATCCGGGCTTTTAACAAGAAAAGTATTACAGTTGGATTACTAATTAACAAGCAGATTTCAATTATTTTATTATTGGAATGTAAACTTTCAAAGAAAATTATTACATTAAGTTTAGAACAATGGTTTACACTGATGTCTGAATCTAATTACAATTCATTATTA
>NC_042494.1:34827148-34827943 GCF_005508785.2 Acyrthosiphon pisum | reverse complement strand
AAAAAATCGTTTCTAGTGTTTTCAGTTTTTCATTACAGATTCATTACAGTATCAAAAACATACTTAATAAAAACATATTTTTATAGTTAACACGTTACATTTTACCGTTCATACATTCTGTGTATATACTGTATATAGTGTATAGTAAAGATATTTTTAGATAGAATAGATGCATATTATTATTATTATGTCTTTTGTCTATCAGTAACCAGGGACGGACTGGCCCAGGGTGCTATACACCAAGTAGCACCCCGGGCCCCCGTTTGTATTTATGATCCGGGCCCCCGATTACCACAGTCGGCATACGGTATAATACTGGTATAATACGGTATTATACAAAATAAAAATAAAATAACATATTTCAACTACTCTACAAATAAACAACATGTTATTCTTAACTTTTTTTTTATATTTACTTATAAAACTAAGGGCTCTTTCCTAATTTAGGTAGGTTTGAAAAAAAATTACGGGCCCCTAATTAATTTTGCACCATGGGCCAAAAATAGCCAGTCCGCCCCTGTCAGTAACCACTTACCATTTACACATATTTGTGTGTGCCAGTGGATAAAGTGATACCGATATCGATTTATCAATTATCAAATTAAAGAACACAATATTATAATATTATTTATGATTATCAGTGAATAGCTGCGGTGCATGCACGATTAAAGATTGGCAAACTGAAGGCCATCTAGTCATAGTATTAATTAGGCCTACGGTCAATTGTGGACAACAAAATTACAGGGTGTGCGAGTGCACACCCGCCCCCCCCCAAATGGGACCCATGCTTAATGT
>NC_042494.1:34825812-34827098 GCF_005508785.2 Acyrthosiphon pisum | reverse complement strand
ATGGCATTTTTAAACTAGACATTTGTTCTTTTGTCGAAGTTCTGACAGTGTTGTTTGGACAAATTGAAAATTTCTTTTTGATCTCTGAGGTGTACTTAAATCTGCTTCAGACAAGTCACCAAATCTTGACGAAGAACACAACACTTTTCTAGGGGACATTGATGAACTAGAAAATAGTTTCCTGTATGGAAGAAACAATATAATATTGTTTTAAATATTTTATTTAAATTATAAATTTATTAGTTAGGCACCTTTTAGATTGATACAATGGTGTTTCTGGCAATTGAACCTGATCATTTTTATCTTTAGTGTAACCAAAAAAATATACATAATTTTTTTAAATATTGGGATTTAAATAAATTAATAATAATTTTACTTTTTCAAAACATCTGGAGTTGGCACTGCGTCATAAACTAATGTTTTTTTGGAACCATGTACAAAATAATATTGAGGAATGAGGTTTAAAATGGTTTGAACAAATTTTATCCCACTGTTCAGCACTTGTCAAGTTTAATATATTTAGCCGCGAGTTTTTCCTTTGGTCTTTCACAACGGTTTGATATTCACTATCTTATCAGTTATTCACATTATCATTGCACATGTAAGAATTTGAAAGTAATAACTGATAACGGTCGTATAGATGTCGTAGGTTCGGTTCAGTTATTCGTATAGAATATAGATCTATGATAGATGTTTTGACAACTTTTTTTTAACTTCAAAATTCGAATTTTTTAAATCTTTAAGAATTACATTTATAACATGAGTGTAAAAATAAAAACGCTGAACGATTTCTTTATAAAAAAACAAAAATTTAGTGATGTTAAGGTTATTGAGAATACTAAAGGTAAGTAAATATCCTATTGGCTATTTCAATTTCAATAAATTGTTATTTATAAATGCCTTATCTTATATTCTTATTACCAGTTTTATTTAATATTTAGATGACTTAAATTGCCCAAGACATCCAGAGTCCGTTGCTTCGGCTTCACTTGAAGAAGATAGGTAATACAATAGTACCTACCTATGTATTTACAAATGTAATTATTCTATCATACAAATCATTTTTATGTCATTATTTATAAATTATAGAAATTCATAAATTATTATTTTATCATATTATGTTTTTTATTTGTATACTTTTATAATTCATAATTTTGTTTAATATTATATTAGAATGAAATGAATATGAAAACTTTTCAAATTAAAATACTTTAAATTACAAAAAAATAATGCTAATTTTTTAAAGTTTTTTCTTAGGTAAAGAGAAACCGTACAGCTTATTTAGG
>NC_042494.1:34822565-34824912 GCF_005508785.2 Acyrthosiphon pisum | reverse complement strand
ATCAAAACTAACAGCACACTATTGAAACTTGTGAACGACAATTTGCCATGTCGTGCGTGTGTAAGACGGAGACAACAAATGTATAGGTAGCGTCCTCTTAACTATAAGTGATTAATATCATGCCATTATGTTAGATTTTGATAAAAGACGAGTTTCTAATGACTAGTATATCTTATTAAATTTAGTATATGTTGGGATTTATGTATATAGTAAATTATATATTTACCAATCTGATAGTATCTGATATGTGTACATTTAAATGTTTGTGTTATTATGTTGTAATTAAATATTTTGTGTTAAACTTATACAAATTGTGTTGCTAAAATGCTATGTTAACAATATTTGTTAATATTGCTTATGTTAACAATATTCTTATGTTTAAACAAAGTTGTTTTTAATAAAGTTTCTTTGTAATTTTTATGTAATTATAAATATTAATTATGGTTTTGAAAAAAGTAGTTATTTTATTATTGTTTGGTATAAAACTTAAAGAATTTATAAAAAAATGTTAAAATTTAAATAAGATTATGAAAATGTATAGAGATTTGCAAAAATTGTTTTTGCCCCCACGTGAAAAGAGCCCAAGTTACGCCTATGTTTCTAAATCTCATAATAAATATTTGGTTGGAGACGAAATCAAAATAGTTTTAGGGATTGATGGTCTAACCTTTGAACTAAAGTTCATATAGCTGTTTTTGGCCTATACTTGATTATGTGCGTCATCCTACTTATACACCTTATGTTTTTTAATCGGGTTGTGCTGGGGTAAAAATAAGCCATTCAACTGCAATCCTTTCTTACTGAACGAAACATAAGTATTTTATCAAACAGATTTTGGTAGAAAACGAGTAATTATAGATGCTATATGTTGTGATTTACCAAGCAAAAAGTTTCATTTGAAAACTAAAGGGCATAGGTACTCTGCATACTTATCATTCGTGCAGTGGGTGTTTAATAAGTGGTTTTTATTTTGAATGTAGTCTGTTTTCCTGGTATACCTTTTAGTAAGTGAACTCGCATAGATTTTTTGAATAGAACTGATGAAGAATTCCATATGACTGATGAAGTTTCAATTATAAATGAAATACCTGGTATAGATATAGTTTATATGAATTGACTATATGCATCTAGTGTCCCTAGGAGTAACAAAAAATTATTTTGTTGTGGCTTGGATGCATTAAAAATGCTCCCATTTCTGTTAGATTGTAGAGCAAAAAAGTGAATGTTATTTCTAAAGAACTTTTAGCTCTAAAACCTTCAGTATGTAGTGATTTTTCTTGAGTTCCTTGGGGGCTAAATGAAGTTGCTAGATGGAAGGTTTGAATACTTTGAACACCTAATATGTACTTGGTTGAAAAATTATCAATATATTTTGTAGAAAAATGTTGTGAAATTTATAGTAAAGAATTCATATCTCTTAATATACACAACTTATTGCATGTTGTTGATGTCTATTAAAAGTTTGGTGCTCTCGATAGTTGTTTGTGTTTTCCATTTAAAAACTATATGAAAACTCAGAAAAAATAATTTCTGAATTCAAATATTTATTATTTAATATTTAATAAGCTTTTCTTAAGTATATCTATGCTGTGTGGGAGAAGATACACCATTATTATTATAATATTATAATATTAAAAGTGTTGAATGAAATAAACGACTTAGTTGTTACAAGTACAACTTCAGAAATTTATACTGAAAACAAAAAAATGGAAACTTGATATTAATATTAAATCGGTATGTTATAAAATTCATAATTCCATGAAATTTATATTTCTTCCAGTACCATTATCATATTTAATCAGGCCCGTAGCCAGAACAAATTTTCAGGAGGGGCTAGGCAAATTTTTTTTTTTTGGGGGGGGGGGGGGTGTGCATTTCATATAAAAACAATATTAATAATTTTTAATTTATTTACACTGACATCTCATTAAATTAACACAACTATAGGTATAATTGCAGTTTAGCTACCACGCGATTTTTTCAATTTTTTTTTTTGAAACATATGTATTTCAACGAGTTAAGAACGATGGTGCAAAAATAAATTTGCGCAAATGATTAGTTTTGAAGTTATAAACTTGCGAAGTTCACTATTTTCGGTGTTTTACTCATGCGCGCAACACTTTATTTTAACGCTCTTATATAACGAATTTTTAAATTATTTTATAATTATTTTATGTTAACTGCGTAATCACTGCCTATATACTACGACATCACTTACCCTGTTACCTACTTAAGGTGGTGTTGCATAGCAAGTCGGGGGATATTTTCGATTTGCGGAGCGGAGCGACGGCGCCGAGGAGCGTAGCGACGAGTGCCGCTAGCACTGCATCACTGTACGATGTGTTTT
>NC_042494.1:34809022-34822302 GCF_005508785.2 Acyrthosiphon pisum | reverse complement strand
TTTTGGGAATTTACAATGAAACATTTATTTTAAAGATATAAAACGAATATTAGGTACTAAATAATAAAAATGAAACTTAAATTAAAGTTTACGTAGATAATTATAATAAAATATTCATCATATTCACTGATGTTACATGGTTAAATTTTGAACATTTTAATATGAATTAATACAACTTCAATAATCTATTCTTCTGCTTATTGAAGTTCGTTAATAATAGGTCCATGTTTAAGTTTTCTGTCCGTTTGTACTCAAATGCCAATAAAGTTAAGTTGGAAAGCCAGTTATATTGATTGCCTTTGATGATTGTCAACTCTGTTTAAGCAGGAAAATGTCGATATATACAGCTAAAAAACTTTTTTTATTTATTCTATTACCGATGAAAATGTTAAGCCGCGTACACACTTGTAAAATTTGCGCGTAATATCCTTTGATGCGACCTAATTTACCGACAACTGGTAGAACGGCGTTACGGCGTAACAGAAAATGTTACAAGTGTGTACGCGGTTTTATAAGCAATAAAATACATACCTACCTAAAAGTCTTTCTCATATTTTTAATATTTTTTAGGGGGGCCACGGGCCTGTATTTAATACTTATGACTTATCAATAATATCAATAAGAAGCAAGGCTGGGCAAGTTAACGATTTTTTTTAACTCGTTAATTTAAGTTAATATAAGAAAAAGTAAGTTAAGTTAAGTTAAAAGTTAACTAATGTTTTTTTCATAACTTCGTTAAGTTAAAAATTAATGGATAAAAAAAATTAACTTAATTAAAAATTTAATTATTTTCAAATCTATAAGAAAAATAGGTTACCTACAAAATGAATAACAAATTTGGAATTAATATCAAGCTCAGATTTCTGTGCCCATGTAGTATGCTTATCAGTATTTACTATTTACTGTATTATTTATAAAGTATAAATACAATCGTCAATCAGCATAATAAAAGGTACTTTTAGACTTAAGTACTTACTTTAATTGCATATTTGCATATAACATATAGTTATGTTATTTCATGGCTATGGATTATATAAAATAAAAATAAATATAGAAACTTACATAGATAGTTGTTTTATAAATTACTTAATTAAAAATTAAAAATTTTAATCTTTCTATAATTTATAACTAATTAAACAACTATTCAACAACTTACTAGTCTACTATGTTCTATTTTAGAAAGACTTATTTGTTTGTATGCAATTTTTGAATAATAAACTAAAAATTGAGAACGTATGGAATACATAAGGTTACAAGAATACAAAATCTAAAAACTGAGAAATACATTTATTTTAATTCTTTAACTTTAAATAAAAAAACATTTTTGCATTAACCAAAACATTACTTTTTAATATTATAAATACTTATTATATTTTAACAACAATGTCATTTCAAAATTGTTGTCACACATTAAACCTCTTCTTTTTTCAAAAAATTGACCTCCAGCACTAAACAGCCGTTCTACAGGTGCCAATGATGGTATTGCAGTGTTATACTTAATGTAGACCTTTTTTAGTTCAATTGGTAAATCAATTGGAAACTTTATACTAGAGTTAGAAATGTAGTCAGAAATCAAAGTATGTATATCAGAATTATCAATAACAATTTCATTATAGGAAAAATTAAAGAAATTATCTTCTTTATCACTAATATTAGTGTGATGAGCTGAAACCTCAGTAGAAGATTGAGATGAAGTTTGAGAAGAAGTAATGTTGTGTTCTTGAATAAATTCAGAACTCACAAAATCAATGATATCATCTTTAGTTTCAATTCTATTTTCTGGGCTTACCCAAGTCAATTTAAATTTTGGGACTAATGCTGAAGAAACTTTAAGAGGTTTAGACTGCATGTAACTATTGAATCTGAAATCAAATTTTAATTTAATGTACCATTAATATTTGCTCAGATTTTTATTTTATTAAAACTATGTAAACTTTAATGTATATTTAATAATAATATTTTAAATATATAATTTAATTTGCATTTTTGAAGTGAAAACTTTTTTAGGCACGTTGGGCACCCTGTATAAGAAAGCATTTGCGAGTGAGGAAAAAAGTATGATTGATCCTAATGTGATAATGCCCAGCAGTTAATAATTAAAACCAAAAAATTGTATTATAATAAATTATATGTGTATTAATATCTTATTTTTTTTTAATTGCATATTTAACACATTAATTTTACCTTTTTTTTAATACATTTTTGAGAGCATTAATTACTAATGGTCTACAGTAATTTAAATTGTTTAATTCATTCAATTCATTTGTTACAGCTGTTATAGTTGGTAAAAGATACCCAATACACACATGCTTTTCCCCTTGTAACACATCCAATGGTATGGAAATAGGCAGTGCCGCATTTAGACATTTTGCGCCCCGGTGCAAAAAAAATTGGCGCCCCATAAGCTCCGGTGAAAAAAATTGCTTCCCCCTAAGGGGCCTACCCACGGAAAATATGAAAGATAGATTCTCATTAACCTTTTAGATTTTGAGCACAGAAAAGAATATTTGTTTTACAATGTGTGCTTTTTTTAAAAATATTGTTTAGTAATTGCTTGATTCTCTCTCCGCAAAGGTACATTTGAATTTATGTCCCCTAAACCTTGCTTATAATTCATCATATAAATTGTTTTTTTTCAACATATTTAAGTAGGTTGTAGGTATTTCATGAATAAATAAAATAAAATTATATAAAACTATGCAAATTAATATTAATCAAAAAAATGCCAAACAGCATAATACTAATAAACTTTATACATAATACTGTTATTAAAATAATTAAAATTATACAATTTTAATAATTCACAAGTAAACATATTTCTGGCTACAACATTTTGGCGCCCCTAAAATACTGGCGCCCGGGGCAGTTGTACCCAGCCCCCCCTAAATGCAGCTCTGGTTATAAGTGGATATGAACCAAAAAAAAAACATACTATTTATGAAAAAATTCAAATTAGACTTGTAACATTATGCGAAGATTATAAAAACGGTAAAAGGGATATTGAAAATTTCTTAACTACTGTAGCACACACGATACGATATTATTAATAGTTAATTTTGATAAATAATAATAATTTGATATCAATAACTTTTTTTTTTGTGATAATCAACTAATATATTTTTTTAAATTGTTCTATTTTTCTGTGTTCTTTTTTTCTGTTGTTCTTTTTTACCGATTACCGTTTGGCCAACCCTAGTGGCTAGTATATAGGTATACATATTGGGAATTAGATCATTTTTTTACATTTCATTCGGTTCTATGGATAATTGAGAATGGTGATAAACAAAGCATTAGAAAAATAAAATATCTGTACCTAGCCCAAAAACATATTTATGTTAAGATTATACCTATTAATTATTATATTCGCCATGCAATGTCTTAATAATGTCCCTATAGGTAACATTAAAAAATATCTCGATTTTTTTAATTTATCTATCAACGAATTTTCGTTATAATTAAAACTGCTTAAAACTATTATTACCTACCTATAGACTATAGTATTGTTCATATAAATGTATTTACACATATATAGTTTTATATTATATTCTTATGCCTAACTTATATAGGTACTTTACACATACCAACCTACTTATTTTATATTATATATTTTTATTACGTTTTAATTTTAAATTATTTATTATAAATCTATGTGTTAAATATTATAACTGTATGGTTAAAATTGGAATTGACATTTTATTCCGTAAAATAAAGATTGTTGTTACTATTATTATTATAATCACCGATTTACGGTACTCTAAAATACCGAAAATACCGGATATAGGCAATTTTTAGGCAATAACTGCTATACCTAAAATATTGCCAACCCTTATATGAGCCATTTGCCGTGGCTACGGCCCACGTCTTGCTGACCCTTGGTTTAGACTACCTACTTTATTAGGCGTATCAAATTAAATAAATACTCAAAATCTGAGAAGACATTTGGCTATAGTTTTCAAATTATAATTTACGACTAATACAAATGCCACAAGTGGCTTCAACTAAATTGGATATTTCCTAAATATTACACCCTTAATCAAATACACACATAGCCATACTATCGCAGTAACTTAGTTTTTAAATGAACCACTGATTACTGAACTGTACAGTATTAGTAACTATCCACTAATCACTACAATGTTATATATTTATATAAGTTTATTGGAGAGCGATGACTAATCGTCTAAACGTCTCGCAATATAAATTATAATAGAATTTAATGGATCAAAATATTTTGGACTTATCTAAATTGGTAATCACTGTATTGTCTGTATTAGATACTAATTTATTTTGTTCTACAATATACTAATAAAATAAAAAACAATGCTATAATAATTTCATTAATAAATAATAATAATAATTTGTAAATTTGTAAATAATAATCAGTGGCCCAGCACTAAACAGTATAACGAGAGTAGGTATTCATTATATTCATTTTAAGAGTGTGGGGTGATGGTGTAGAATTCAGCCCGAACCGTTCAGGGTCTGGCATTCCAACATAACAATACGAATTGTATGAATGTATGAGACACCCACTCGAACCCGTATGTTTTTTCTACCAAAACCTGTTTTCACCAAATTATACTATAATATATTATAAAGTATAAAGTCAGTCAGCTTATTATTTATTATATAAAATATTGTAAAACAGTATAGCCGTAAAGATATTCTTGTATTATACATAGTTACATAATATTATCAGATATTAATGAAATCATTTTTATTGCATTATAAATAAAACTCTGTACCAGCATCGAAGTCGTGAATTTGTAAAAATACACAAAATAATATATATATTTATTAAAATTAAAATGTTTATATCTTAAACTTTGAAAAAAAGATCAACTAATACGAAAAAAGTATACAATATTCGTGATTTATTATTATTATTATTTACCCATTTCACATTTTGTATAATTGATAATGATATTATAATTTGATAACTTATTAACTTACTTAAAACTGATATTTGTGATTTTGAAATATTTTCCATTTGACCTTTTTGGCTTTTACACCTTGATGTTTTTATCCGTGTTTTTTCCTAGATTCAATATATTATTATAATAATTACCATTTATAATTGTGCTTTTTGTTTTTGGAAAAAATTAGTTCAACCAAGTAGGTAGTAAATCTTACTAATAGAGTAATAGAAAAATAAAATACTAAGGGTAAATAAGGTATAAATACACAATAAAATATTCTTAGAAATTTAGACGACTCTGCTAATAAGAATCGTTTTACATCGTATCAAATGATATATCATTGAATTTAATTTTAACATATCTATTAGTACTAACGATACTTACTAAATTACGAGGCACACCCAACATCTACTAGATAGCAGGGTGAGCTCCCCGATTTTTATAATTTAATACTTAATTGCAGGGGCGCCATTTCAGTTTTTTTTTTAAGGTGTGCAAACAATTAAAGAGGCTAATTTTTTCCCACCTCCAGGCCAATCGTTAAAAAAACGTTTCTAGTGTTTTCAGTTTTTCATTACAGATTCATTACAGTATCAAAAACATACTTAATAAAAACATATTTTTATAGTTAACACGTTACATTTTACCGTTCATACATTCTGTGTATATACTGTATATAGTGTATAGTAAAGATATTTTTAGATAGAATAGATGCATATTATTATTATTATGTCTTTTGTCTATCAGTAACCAGGGACGGACTGGCCCAGGGTGCTATACAGCAAGTAGCACCCCGGGCCCCCGTTTGTATTTATGATCCGGGCCCCCGATTACCACAGTCGGCATACGGTATAATACTGGTATAATACGGTATTATACAAAATAAAAATAAAATAACATATTTCAACATCTCTACAAATAAACAACATGTTATTCTTAACTTTTTTTTTATATTTACTTATAAAACTAATAAGGGCTCTTTCCTAATTTAGGTAGGTTTGAAAAAAAATTACTGGCCCCTAATTAATTTTGCACCATGGGCCAAAAATAGCCAGTCCGCCCCTGTCAGTAACCACTTACCATTTACACATATTTGTGTGTGCCAGTGGATAAAGTGATACCGATATCGATTTATCAATTATCAAATTAAAGAACACAATATTATAATATTATTTATGATTATCAGTGAATAGCTGCGGTGCATGCACGATTAAAGATTGGCAAACTGAAGGCCATCTAGTCATAGTATTAATTAGGCCTAGGTCAATTGTGGACAACAAAATTACAGGGTGTGCGAGTGCACACCCGCCCCCCCCCCAAATGGGACCCATGCTTAATTGTTATTTCATATTTGTTTTCCTGATTACTATTGTAAAATACTGAATAATATTTAAAAAACTTTTTTATAATATTATATACAGATTCAAATTGAATAGTGATGGGTTTTTGTATCTAAAATGCAAAGCATTTGTGCAATAGATTTTTAAATACAAATTAAATATCGAAAATAATATTTTTTCAAAGGACTATAGTAAAATAGATGGACAGATGGCACTAAATATAAACAGATTACAAGCACGAAAGTCTTAATCCAAGGTTTTATAATACTTACATACATTTGCACAAAATATATTCTTTAGGCATAGGTACTGAAAATGCAAAATACATAAAAAAAAATATATATACCGATAGATATCTATTGACCATCTGCAGTACCTATACTCAGTAGTTTATATAGAAATAATTTTCGGTAAGGCACAAATTAATGAAAAAAGTCAGCTTACAATACAATTTTTTCCTTTGTAATTTTTCAAAAATAAACAACCGTAAAAGGCCCCAAAATAATATATCATAATTAGTTATTATACTTATTACATATATTATAATATAGCTCATAAGGATAAAATATATAAAATTATAAATAATTATAATAAATAATAGACCAGCGTGGTTCCCAACCTTTTTTATTCTACGCACCCCTTGTAAATTTTCAAAAATCTCATGCCCTCCCCCTTAAATTAGAATTAAAAAGACCTTTTTTGTTTTAATGATACGAAATTATTATTTTTTATTAATTAATGACATATATTTTTTCATCATTCTAAAAATAAAATATAAATCAACTTAATCTTAATGTCTTAATAATATTATTTTTATATTTTTGAATACAATTTTGAAGAAGGCTAGAAAAAATTTTAAACCCCCCCCCCCCCCCCCCAACCCAGCAGTGCATAAATTCTCCCCCGGTTGGGAATCACTGTATTAGACATTGAATACAAATACATACGATTTGTTTAATATTATGAATAAATTAAATATTCATTATATATTTTAAACTACCTATATACTACTTAGTTACTAGAACTTAGTGTAATATTATAATTATTCTTGAACAGGTAGCACAGGTAGCTTGTAACAGCAATTTAATAAAAATGTAATAATTTATTATCTTATTAATAGCTATATAGCATTTATTTCTTAAAATTAAAAAAATTAAATTAAAAGTAAAATAAAAAAGTATTAGTTCTGTTCCTGTATATTTATATGATATTTTAGTACATTCTAGTTCATTCTAAACACAACTTTATTGTTCTTTATTTTCAGATTTGAATCGATATTTGTCTCGATCAAGCCCCGTAAACAAAAGAAATTCTATTGACTATTTTATTCAATAAACAATTTGAACAAATCGAATGTAATTATTAATAATAATTCTTTTTGCAATACCATTTTAATAAATTAATGTATTACGATTACCTATTACGCTTATTACACACATAAAACTATAAAAGTAATATTAACATTTTGAGACAAGGAGCTTTGAATCTTGATACAAAAGAGGTATCACTAAAAATCATGAATACTATAATAAAAAAAAAATCAGAAATATACCTGAGTAAAGTGAATATTTTATTTTTATTTTTTGTACATTAAATATTGTAAATATAAAAATATATATTTATAATGTAATTTTAAATTCACAAACCTAAACATAATATATTATTTAAATACTGTGTTGGGCTGCGGCACTGAAATGACAGCTATCATCATGAAGGCCATGAACTAGGTGCGGATAGTGTGGTACACGGTCATTTTTACAAATATATATTGTAGAAATACCAGTGTTCTCTTCAGTTTTGGATTCCTTTTTATCTGGGTAAAAATGTAGTCATATATTATTCAAATAAGCAAATGTTAAATGTAACTAATCAAAAATAATATATATATATATATTGTCATATTATATATTTATATAGTTATAAATTATAACTAAAGAATATGAACCATCAAAAGAACCCACGATGGCGGGAGTTTATTGTGTATTTGCAATATATAGGTTAATAAGTTCTGAGTTACTGATGGTTTTATGGAACTTTTTTATTTTATATGGTGAGTTAATCTTAAACTGAATAGGTACCTTATAATTTATAATATACTCCTAGTTATATAGTTAGTTTGAAACTTAAATTTTTTTAATTATATTCAATATAGGCACATATATTTATTATATTTCTGCATATTTCTTTATGACCTTTACCTTTACGTACTTGATTTCTATATGTATAAAATGTTTAGAAAATTACCTGATTTATAAGAATTTTTAACTTAAAAAATAAACGATCCTGTATTTGAAAAAAAAGATTGAGTCAAGTTAATTTAAAATTGTTTGATTGCAACTATGGGCGTAGTATACATGTGGGCTATTGGGGCTACAGCCCCCACAGAAACGTTTGTAGTCCCCTCATGGTGTTTATTTTTATTTTTTACATTTTATCCGAAATTATTGTTTTAAATGTTTTTATAATCTTCTGGTCCTATACAGCCCCACAGATAATTATACCAAACTACGCCCGTGCGGAGTGAGTTGTCATTTCTTACACGTAAAAAGATTAATTGTGGTACCTAGTTATACTCTCAGGGGTTGGCAACAATACGAGCAGAAAATTAGCGGACAGTTAATTTCGAACTACTTTGGAATTCAATTTTAGGTGCTACTAAATATAATGCTTCGAAATTATTGAATACATTTTAAGGGGATCGGAGGCGAACAGTTTTTAAGCGGTTGAATTGTGGGACGCGGGTCATGTACATGATTGTGTATAGTAAGTAATAACTAAAGTGATGTGAGTTTGTGACTGGGTGTAAAATAATTATCGGAGTGCTCCTGCACACGCATATACAAGTCACCGCTTTAGTTTAGAGTTGTGCGTTTTTACGGTAAACAATTCGTGCTCATTTGTATGTACCTTTTGTCCATCCTACCGATCGACCTAATAATGCTTTAATATTTCAGAAAACTGATCCGAAATTGTTATAATGTTTACTACAGATCGGTCAGTTAGCATTTCAAGATTTCTGATTTAAATTCCGAATGATCAACGTTTGATAATTCCGGAATTTCAAAATATTCAAACTAAATGTATAGTTGTCACTTGTCGGGGAGGTGAAATTGGGAAAATTGGACTGACCGATCTCAATTCTCAACTCTCAAGTAGACACAAATAACACAATAACGAATTCAAATCAGTTTTAAAAAAAGTATTATCATCATTTATAGCATTACTATAGGTCGGTCAGTATGGTGGAAAAAAGATTAGTATATTTTGAATAAAAATAACTGTCAGCCTCCGATCCCCTTAACCTAATACCTAATATTACTGTTTAACGTATTAAATTATTACATACAGAAGATAGAACCAGTGGCGTCGGAGAAGCGGGCAGAGGGGGCAATTGACCCCTTGGATAAAATCTAAGGGGGACAAAAGTATAATTTTGCCCCCCTACCACATTAAAATTGAAGGGTAAAATACAATAGTATTATTATTTTTATTTTATATTTATTTATATATTGATATATTGTTACTTTTGAATACAACTTCAGGTATATAGTAAATATGTTTCATGTTTTTTTTCAATATATAAATGTATAAATTCAATCATTAAATTTATAAATTTATATATTGGTAAACTTTTGCTATGTTAAACTAGCTGGTAAACTTTTAAATAAAAAAAATATATATACATAGATATACTACATATATCAACGTTAAAAGAATAAAATATTAAGAAAGGTTTTCTGTTATCAATTACAAATAAATATATTATAATAGTTGTTAGGTTTTGCCCCCCCTCATGAAAAATAGTTCCTGCGCCACTGGATAGAACTTAATAACTTATTTACTTATGCCTGTAATACTGACAAACATTGATATGTGAGTGTATGATACAATATTGATAGGTACCTATACTTAAATTAATTTATTAATTGAACACATAATAATATCATCTAATAATAAGAGCTCGGTTAAAATACATCTCGATGTGCTAACACATGTGCTTGTCCCCGGGTTTATTACCTCTGGCGCGTTTCTTTCGGAACAATAGTCGTATGTCTTTTTCATCAATATTCAGCTTCTTAGATAGAGTTTTTTGAGCATAAGCAGTCAAATAATTTCTTAATTTATAAATTTCATCCAACATTTGAAATTCAATTTCATTTTCGGAAACATTTTTTGTGGCATTGTCTGTGAAAAGGATAAACGTGTCAATATAGTACTATACATATAAAGGTACATTAAACATTTTATACACGTACAATTTATACAATTAATTTATATTTTTATATCAGCTTTATTATCAACGTTTCTCAGTGTATTTCACGGAAATCTCATATATAGGTGGCCCTGGTACGCGAACGAAAGAGCTTTATGATAAAAAATTGGAATTATTATTAACATTAAATATCAACGTTGTTAACACAAGCTCAACAGTTTCTAATCTCTATATTGTGTCGACATATAAGTGCGAAAAATAAATTTCCAAACTTAATAAATTAAAAAAATGAATGTAGAAATAAAATATTGGACGTAGAAGATTATTTAAGACTTAAAATTATCAACATGGAACCCGGTATGACGTTCTCGTTCATTCAATCCAACACCAAACGTCTCATTAAAGTATTTAAACCATAATATAAAAAAGGTGGTAAGTGGATGTCGCTCTGCTGTACAGTAAGTTCTGTAAGTTACAAGTGGGTGGTGACGGTTTGTCAATGTGGATATTTTATATTATATTTATATTGTTATTACTTATACGGTAGCTGATAATTTGAATTAATATTATAAAATTACAACAAAATAACTTAAATCGTTATTCTTGGTTATTTAATATGTAATTTCCTCCAAATTTCAACATTAAATAACTATAATAAAAACTGTTTTATATTTTTGAGATTTTTTGGTTACAGAATAACGTACTTTGTTGTAAGTTTTCAATCCTTAGCTTTAAAAGTTTAACATTTTATACATTTTTAACTACCAAATTATTTTTTAATTTTAAACTTGATAAATGTTGTCAAAAATCAAACTTCAATTGCTTGTAAAAGAAAATTTTGCCCATGTATTTTAAATTTTTAATATTTGTCAACTGCTGTTTAAGCAATATATCAGGACCCTTGTATTTAATTTTTACGCTTTTTAGCCCAACAAATTTTATTGATATTTATAGAAAAAAAAACTAAAAAAAATTGAAATTTGAAACAGCTCAAAGAAAGGCGAAATATATTCCGAAATATTATATAATACCGATTTTGCGTAAAAGTTACCGCTTTTTCTTAAATTTTTTTTGTATTTTCTAATGAAAATTTTAAATTTTTACCTCCCTTATTCACCAACTAGATTCACTTTCCCATCGAACAAAATATTGAAGCATTTTTACTGTCCCAAAAGGTGATGACGACATTTAAAAACTAAAAATCAGAATCTACCGCTCAAAATTTAAAATATAATCATTTAAAATTAAAATGTTAGTATATCATTTATTCACTATTATTTTTTGTCTCATCCCTCATTTAAACAAAATGTTAAATTAGTACATTTTTAATACTAAAATAAATATTTTTTAGTCACCTTGTCAAACTATAACAACTTGCCCTATGGTGGGGTAAATTGTTACAGCCCAGGGGCACATTGTTACAGTACCTATATATTTTGAATTAAAATTATTAAAAAAAAAAAAATTAACAATGACAGTACCTATACTCATCCAAGAGAGAGCAAATATTTTTTGTGCATCATAAATGAGGCGATTGGTGGGTCGAGAACCATGTTATCACGCTAACACCGAGCAAGTGTCGAGTGATGCGACGCATGGGACGCGCCGGACAAAAATCGGTATTTTTATAACAATAACATATAATTAAACGGATTGTTACAACTTTCCCCATATGGTTTTTTTCTTAAACAATTAATTTTTTGTCAAATAAAAATTTACTATTGAATTATATTACTAGAATTTGGTGTAGTACTATATAATAAATAAATTTTGCGTATCGAAAGTTAGTTAGAATTAGGGATGTGTAGTTCGCGAACGACCCGTTCGTATTGAACGAATCGTTGTGAAGATCCGATTCGTTCCTGAACCGAGTAACGAAAAGATTCGGTCAACTGTAATTTTTTTTTCTACTGTCTACCCTATCTTATCCATATATTATATTATCTGATAATACCACCGAATGACCCGGTTATGTTGAATCGGTTCAATAAATTAATAATAAAAATATTCTGGGTCAAATGGAAAATTACGGGGCTGCCGGTTCAGTAACTACTGTTGACTGCGACTCAGATACGGGTAAACTGATAAAGAAGAAAGAACTACAAGGATGATGATCCATTGAACGATATGAACGGATCATTTGTGTGAGCTGATCCAAATGATCTGAATCAGTTAAATGAGTCATTATTCCCATCCCTAGTTAGAATCTTAGTTTCCATTGGGGTGGGTTGTAATTACAAAAGAAAATCATGAAAAAAATGTACTTTTGATAGCAAAAAACAGAAAAGTTAGATTATTCTTGATACCGTTTATTTATATTTTATACTGGATATTATCACAAAGCTTATGGGAGTAATGATAATAGAATTTGTTTCTTGAGTTCCCACAGTGTTACCATATTTGGTTATCAAGATATCCCCAATAACCACACCCACTGTACTTATAATACAAGTTACAACAATTTATTAAAGTACCAAATAATAATTTATATATAGTTTCTAAAATCGACAAGTTATATACTTATATATCATTATGGACCACAATTACGCGGCTAATGAAGTTGAAGGAGACGGTAATAAATATTTTTTTAGTTAAGATAGTAAAACTAAATTATTATAATTATTATTATTATTATTATTATTATTATTATTATTATTATTATTAATATTATTATTATTATTATAATTATTTATTTATTTTGAAAAACAGTCTGTAAATAATTTTTACATTAGACAATATAAGACAAAAAATAATTTTTATACCCCCTCAAAAGCTTAAGGTAAAATGTTTACATAATTGTGTGCCCTT
>NC_042494.1:34797534-34807931 GCF_005508785.2 Acyrthosiphon pisum | reverse complement strand
TAAAAAAATTTTAAGTGCATATTTTAATTGCATATTATGGGGTTTTTTAGTGCATAAGTGCTTGCATATTTAGAGCTTTTTTAGAGCTACAAGTCCTCTGCCCTAGTTATTTGGTGTGTGAAAACCAAAAAAATAGAACTGAATTCTGTCCATCCACTGCGATTATAAGTGCGGACATATATGAAAATTGGATTAGGACTAATAAGAACCATAACCATTATCCACCAGTTGTTGATATTCCAATGGTCCATTTAAGGAGAAGTATTGGATTGGCAAGAACAAGTACTGGAAGAACATCAAATTCAATAAGAAATATGTATAACAATGGAATTGCGTAAGTTAAGTTTAGTTAGTAGGTAACTTTTTTCATAGAAAATATAGTTATATTTTTTAAATATTATAGAAATCCAGATGGTGCAAGGAATTATACATTTCTCCAATCCCAAGCAAGTGTGCAAAGAATGCGTCATTGTCGACGTCCACCAAACCCAGACACTATTGAAGAGTTGGCAGATATTCTGAATGAACATATGACATATGCATCAACCTTGCAGCATCCACCTTCAAGGTGACAGCAGATAGGACAAAATTATCTAATAAATATTTTAGAATTTCATTAAATCAATTGTTTGTATTTAGGTTTTTACAACAACTATTGAAGCTGAGGAAGAAACTGTTGGATTAGTATTTTTTAATTTAGATGCCATCGAAAAGTACAGAAGTGAGATTTTATCTGTCAGAGTTGCAGGAATTGATGGAACCTTTAAAACAGTACCAAAACGTCCTTCACAGTTTACTAATGGTTGCCTTCTGACCTTTCATGTACTTTTTCACAATATTGTAAGTTAATGCATTTAATCAAATTGTTTTGTTATTTTAATGCATAGTGTAGGTTAATTATTTTTTGCTTTAAATTAATAATTTATGTTTAATTAACTTTTTGTAATAATATGTCATATACATTTTAAACTATTTAGTCTTTTCCAATGGTATATGCTCTCACATCAAAAATGACGCAAGCAACATATGAATCGTTCTTCCATATTGTTTTGAGAATTTTGCCATTGAATTATGCTCAACTGACTATTGTTACAGACTATGAAAGAGGCTTGATGAATGCTGTGAGAAGCATTTTTAATGAAAGCAATCTGCAGGGTTGTTGGTTTCACTTTTGCCAAGTACTTCCACAGTTTTCAAGTTTTTATGCATTCTGGTTTTATAATAAATTTATTACTACAGGCTGTTATTCGATACTGCCTGAGAACCTTAAATAGTGTTTTTCACTTATTTCAAAATAGTCCAGAAGCTAATCGAGTATTAAGAATGGTAATGTAAATATGTAATAAGTAGAGTTCGGGTTTACTTAAATATTGTTTACAACCATTACTATGGATAACTGTCAAATATTCTCCAACACTTAAAATATACTTAAGAGAGCTTACTCCCATTAAGCTACTAGATACTCATTATTCTAGACACTATATTATTATTTGAAATTTCATACTTGGGATGCTTATTAATTTTCAGGTATTGGCATTGCCTCATCTCCCAGCAGAAGTACACCCTGAGTGTCAATTTAGTATGGCAGAAGGGTTTAATACCATAGTTGAGTATGCCAATGGTATTGAAGAAATATCAGAACGATTACAAGGTTTTTTAATTGGGTATATTCAACATTTTTGGTTTAATCAAATAGGCGTCACATGTATAAGTGTTTTTGGGTAAGAAATCTTCAATGAAATTATTATAATTTTAGTTTTTTTTCTAATGAATTATATAAATTGGTTTTTTTTTTGTAATTTTTAGGTCAGATATTTGTATAAATAATTATCTAGAATCTTTACATTCTACATTGCTGTCACAACTTGGAACGCACCCCAATATCTGGGTAAATATAACATAGTCTTGAATATTCGTGTTTGAGTTGTATTTGACTGGTAATAACATATTTTGTGAATTTAGTAATAATGAGGAAAAATGGTAAGTGTATAACCTGTTATTTGTATTAATTTAAAATTTATTCAGTTCTAAATATTTGTGTTTGTAAGTTATATTTATGTTTATTTATGTTCATGGGAAAAAAATGGTGATTGAAAATATAACTAATAATTATGCTAACTAGATAGTTGTATTAATTTTATTTTATTTAATTAGCAAGATTGTTGTCTATTGAAAACCAATATTACATAGAAATGGACCAAGCTAGGAGAAATTTAACCATTAGAAACAATACGACAGGGGTCCAACGAGCTGAAATTTCTTCTAAAATAAAACACTATATTAAGTTATTAAATGAAGAACAAGATATTTTGATGTTTCTAAGAAGAGCCGGTCATACTATGGACGGATATAATGAAAGACAGCTTGGTCCTCAACCATTGGTATGCTGTTTATTTTTAATATAATTCAATAATAGTGTGTTTAATATATTTTGTTGCTTCTTGTTTAATGTTTATTTATTTATTTATTTTTTTTTTAGGAACCATAATTCATTGAAATATGTAATTTTATAATTGGTTTGTAGGACAGACAAATGTGAGTTAAACGTATAGTTTTGTAATATGGACTACTTGAATTTTTTTTTAAGTATAATCAAATTGTTTTATTTTTTATATTAATAGTGATTAGTAAATTAATTGAAATATTTAATTTTTATATATTTGTCATTGACATGAGTTAAATGTTAATATAAATGTACAAAATATTAATAGTAATTTATTTTTCCAGTCTAACAATATTATTTTTATTTTATATTTTATTTTTAATATGGGCAAATTATTATAATTCAACATTACAGTATTCCCAATAAAAAATATTGTAAGGGAAGTTCTCAAGTATTAAAAAAACATAACAATTTTTGAAGTATTTGCTATATTTACTGCTATAGTTTTTATTCAAGTTTACCTTCAAAAGCCTTTATAAATATATTTAACAATTTTACAATATTATTATATTATGCATACTACGTATAAATTATACATACTAATAACTAATAAGTATTTTATTGTATTTTTTATAAATGTTATGTCAGTTTTGAACTTGTCGATATTTTTAAACCAATATTCCATATTTGTCATACTAAATTTGTTGATAATTAAGTCCTTTGGAATATTTAACAGTTTATAATTATTGATTTTATATGTTTGAAACGAATTTGTTTGCATTTTAGTTTTTAAACAATTACTGAGAGGAAAATTTAATTTTCATTTAAATCCCCGTTCAGTTTTTAGGTTTAAATATTTGTATAGTTATAATATATTAATTATATGTCTATGGTTAATTCAAAAATAAAAATAAAATGTTCCCGTTCATTTGCCGCTTATCATTTTCTAATAAAATGGTAGTCGGTTTTCAGATTTTGATTTTCCATAGTTGGTGACATTGGGGTGGTCCGTTGACCGTTCTTATTGGTTGTAGGTAGGGTTGCCACCTTTGAAAGAAAGCAGCCCCGGAGACAGGCCGATAAGCAAAAAAAAAAAATTAGGTCATCAGCTAGACGCTAGTATACACCAGTATGTAGTATAATCTACGTAATTCATAATCTTATTATTCTTTTTATCTTGAATAAATGCTTTTTATACCGGAAACTAATAAAAAAAAAAAAGCATAATAATAAAAACAAGTCTGTATAAGACTATAAATCGTATGTTATCTTATCTTTATCTCAACCCGGAGAATAATTCACTGAACCCGGAGCCCGTAGATTTATACATAAACCCCGAGAGGTGGCAACCCTAGTTGTAGGAGAACTGACCCCAGCCCTCCGCTCAACCATACTTATAATTTTTTTTAAATCGAAAAAAAAGGTTATTAAACCTAGCTATACTGTTAGTGAATATTTTCAACGTGTGTGGGTAGGACAAGGATACATAAAAGTTAAGAACCACTGGACTATATTTTAATATATTATATACGAATGGCGGAATGGCCTAGTTGGAGTATAATGGCACCGTGTCCACGTGTAACGTTACCGGTTTGAATCCATGTCACGGGTAAGAATGTGGGGTGGCACTGAAATAACTGCCCGTTATAAACTATATTTTATTTATTTTTCCATGCAGCATTCGATAAAATGTAATACATTTAAGAATTCGAAGATGGGTCAACGCACTGACCATGGGTGTAACTAGGATATAATGGTTACAGGGGCCAGAGTCCTACAAAACCAGTGTAAAATAACACTTCGGGGGCAAAGCCCCCCACACTCTCCTTATTGACTTATAAGATTCACTGAAATTTAGTTGTTACAAAAAGTCCGCTAAAACCAAAATTTAATATAAAAAATAATTTTTTGGGTCATCTTCGTTCTTAGCACTACTTGATTTTTTTTAATTTTAATAAACTGAACATTTTGATAATTGTATACAATAAAATCTAACGTATTTACATATACCGTATATACGTACTCAAAAATAAAACTAAGGGCTGTGACAGTCTGTAATAGTACTTACCTACTTTTCAGTCTGCGCACAGACGCACAGTAAATTGAGAACTGAGATTTGAAAAATAAAATGATCAAATTATAATAGTATATTCAACCACTGTTGTACGAATGTGCGATACAACTAATATAGGTAACTATAATATCATAAGAATAGGTATGAAAATTTCATATAGTCTGTGGTACCTTCATATCTACACTGCAGTACACAATATCAATTATATTGTATCACATTTTATAATATAAAAATGTATTATTAATTTATTATCTTACACATTATTTCCCCCTGAGGAGGGGCTAAAAAGTAAAACCTCATAGGGGGCTCAATAGAAGTACGAGGGGGCTAAGCCCCCCCTAGTTACGCCGATGGCACTGACTATAACTGTGATATTAAAATAATTATTTATGTACATATGCTGAAAATAAAAAATTAGAAAATTAGAAATCGCATACCTTTGCAATATTCGCATGGAAGTCCGTTAACCATTTCTGTGTATACTTCGAGGGTGATTGTAGATTATTTATATAAAATTATAATTTTGAATGAACAAATTATAAAATCAAGCTTACTTTCATCGGTCTTATATCTTTTAAGAGAATATGTAAACGTTTTACTTAGATTATATTCTGAATAAACGAAAAGGCTTAAGTACTATTAAAAACCAAAAACGTCTGTCGTGTCCAAAGAACAGCGAAGGAATAAACACGTCAAGGATAAACATGGTATTATTATGGTGCATGGGGCAGCAGGATACCTGTAGAAATACAACTGCTACGATGGCCACGTGGATGAATTATTTTTTAGTTATCTTCGGTTTGCCCATTTATATCACAATAAAATATAACAAACAACGACTTACCAAGAATCGGTAAACACATTAATACACTATATAGCCCGGCCCATCTATTGTTAATTATATCCTGATATTCCAAATGACGTCTTATACAGTTACTTTATGCCCAGTGACAATAATATCGGGTAGGGTCGATCGATATCTTTAGGGTCCGAGGCTCCAAGAACCGTTACGATCAATTTACGAAACGAAACATTCTTCAATACCGGTTTTTTTCCTATGTCCTGTCGGCTGTCACATAGTTAGTACCTAATGTATATTTTTCACATTTTATGTAGGTACCTACCCACGTGTTATTTTATTATGGTAGTGTCCATTAGTCACGGTTTATTTTACACGGCAATACGGTATTTATCCCGTATTCCAATCTCTAGTCAGGGTTGTTTTAAACGTTTTGTTCAATGTTTAAA
The DNA here is from genome assembly GCF_005508785.2 of Acyrthosiphon pisum. Classification (NCBI taxonomy): domain Eukaryota; kingdom Metazoa; phylum Arthropoda; class Insecta; order Hemiptera; family Aphididae; genus Acyrthosiphon; species Acyrthosiphon pisum. The sequence continues at coordinate 34,802,226 of NC_042494.1, read as the reverse complement.
ACGAATAAAACGTATGTTTAAAATAGTGTAAAATCCAAGTGAATATTGTGGTTTTTTTTTTGGTTTATTATAAATAACAAATAATAATAGATATCTTTAAGAAAAAAAGTTAAAGTATTAAATAATTATATCTATTACCATCCTAATTTTTTTTTACTTACTAAATTATCAAATTTAAAAATAATTTTACCTAATAATTAATATATATACATAATATAATGTCCCCATAAAACATTCGTTCAGAAAATATTTCAAATACTTTTAATATTGAAATAAGTAATAAATAAACATTGAAACATATTATGCTAGTACACGGCATATTGGCATATAAGTAAATTATATATTAAATTAAAATGAAGTTATACATTAAACATACTGTTTTAAATTGTTTAAAACTCAAAAAACCTATTTTTAACATCGTTTTAAACAGAATAAACCAGTTTAAAACAAAAAAATACAGTTTTATTTGTTTTTTTACAAAAATTTTTAAATAGGTACACCAACTCTGATTCCAGTGCATTCAATAGTCACTTCAAATACGTTCGGAAAAAGTCCTATTCAAATCCTAGGTATAGACTATAGGCTATTATAGACTATAAGTATTACTGTATTAGTTATACTAAATGCGTAACTCAGAATTTCACATAATATAGCTATATAATAGGTATAATAGTTACCTATATTTTAATAAGTGACGCCAATTTATATCATGTCATACCTTTCAAAGGAGGGGAGAACCGGGACATATATAATATAGATAACCCAAGGAGCTCTTGGAAGTTTCGATAAATAAGATAATAACATGAATGATGAATAGTCATTATAATATTCAGAAATACAAATCATAAATTACAGTCAGATATCATTATATTTTATTTAATTTTTAGGTTCTAGTACTTATAGGAAGATATTTAATCTTTGAATAGGGGTCGTGTCCCCCTTTTGCTACGCCACCCCTTGAATCCAGGTCTGCCATTCAAATTCATTTTAAGAGCATTTATATCATATCGAGGGGCACATTTTAACAGCCGTATAGTGTATACCCTGCGAACAAAGTATATGCATGTTTATTGTTAATTTCAAAGGTACATACTTTGCGTTTTATTGATTTTTAATCAATATACCTGTTTGTGCACATAAACTCAATATTGACATAAATTAATAATTTCCTATAGTAGTAAAATTCGTATCTTTATTCTATGCCTATGTCAAAAATATTCTATTACTGATTAGTCCCTAATTGATATAATTATAATTAGGTATAGGTACCAAATATAACAGCCACCATAATATAGAAATAAGTTTAAAATATTAGACCAGTACGTCGTTGAATACTTAAACCATCTTAAATAATTTTTAAGAGGGAGTTGGTAAATATTATAGGTATTAGTAATAACGAGGACCAATAAAGAAATGTATTGATAAAAAATAGGGAGGTCCATGGGGCCCAACATTGTTAGACAAATATAGCGTAAAACTTAAGACCTTATACTTTATTATAGCTTATTCCTATATTAATAGCGACAGACAAATAGATGCGTTCAACAATAAAAATGAGACATTTTTAGGAAAAGATAGCATACACTTTAGGTCTCATCCAGGCCCGTATTTAGAGGTGGGCCAGGGTGGGCCATTGCCTCTCTTGGTGGGACTTGGGGGGGCGGTAAATTTTCATAAACTTTTTTTTATTATTAAGCCAAAATAGTTATAACTTTAAAATTATGTAAAATGTATTTTTCATTTGGTGGGTGGAGATTTCTCCAAATTTTATTTTAGGATGATATTCTTTCAAATATATTTTTATACTAACAATTATAATTCCTTGGATAACTGGTTATGACAGAATGCAGCTAGTGTTGTTGTAAATAAGTAAATGTAGTAAAACATAACATAATAATAATGTTTATTTTATTTTTACGTAATACCTACGTCTTGATTAATGATTATTAATAAAATTAAGATCAGAAAAAATGCAATCAAAATAAATAATACATCTTTTTCAATTTATAATTTATTTTTATGATATGAGTATAAACCATAATATTATTCGGATACCAATGGTACTAGATTCTTTCAAATGTGATGTCAGATGATTCTTTCAATTTAAAATTTTTTCAAAATCTTTTAATATGTGCAATAAGATATGTATTCATATTGTATTAATTTTTATTTTATTTAAGTGTACAGTATAATTTTTTTATATAAAAACTATATGTTTATTTAACATTGGTTTTCTTAGAAATTTAAGTGATAACTAATAAATGAAAATATGAAATTTTGGAAGAAATGGAGTTTAGCTGGAAATCGATTTTCGTGAATATTTTTCTTCAAAATGTGTGTTTTCCACGCTTAAGATGGTACTATAAAAAAAGTTGGTCGAATATTCTGTAGAAGTTATAATATAAAAAAAAATTCAAAACCTTAAGATCTTATTATTAAAATACCAAAAATAATATTTTTGATTTTTTTTTTTTGTAAATGTGGTTTTTTTATCTTTATAATTTTGGTGAAATCAGAAATTACCTATTGTACTTATCGAATATTATATTTTTAATAAAGAAATTTAATAAGAAAACCTCTAATGAATGGAAATTTGCAAACTCGTGTATAACTTTGAAACTGAGGCCGTCCGACGAATTCTGTCTGCATCATTGATTGTTCTTAACTCATTGAAAAACGAAGGTTTCAAAAAAAAAAAAAATCTAACCACATTTATGAGTCATAAATTATGACCCAAAATAAAAGGTACATACATACCTTAAATTTTAAGAAATAACTTTTTGGGCGGGCGGAAAAATATGTTGCCCCCGGGCGCAAAATGTTCAAATACGGCCCTAGTCCCATCATATTATGCACAGGCGCACAGCTAGGTATTGACTATAATCATAGATTAAATATATTAATTAATCTATGCTATAATCTAGTTTCTAACGCTGCATCACAAATAAAAACTAAAAAGGTATATTATATACTAATTGCGTCACAGTTTACGCATGTATTGCGCGTCCCTCATACTCAGCTAAAGGTTTCGAATAGCTAACATTGTTAGAAAGGGCCTTATTACTCCGTTAGGTTAGGTCTATTGTCTATGAGGCATAAAGAGTGATAATAATATGTCGGCAATGAATTCATTGGCGCCCGTAGCGAACGGCTTTGGTATTGGTGCAAAACAATGTGGTACCCCTCTACAGAAATATTATCAAATGTCCACCATTAGACGGGTCTGGATTAAAATTGTACTTATGACCTCCACTAATGTTTTATTATTTTCAGAAGTTGTTAGTGTAAATAATACTATACATTATGTAGAGATATATTTTATTCAGTTACTTATCTATACACAAATATGCTGACTGAAAGTTATTAAATAACAATTAACCTATACAGTTTTTTTTAGGCCTAAGTGATTTCGAAGTTTGAACCGTCTTTTATCAATTATTAATGGGTAACTGTCGTGTACATTCGTTGTGTCCTAAATGTTTACAGTATAGTATAGGATTGGTATCAGTACGGTACGAGTGTGTGACATCTAACAACGGCATTATGGCTCCAAAATTTAGTTTTACTTCACCTGAAGTTGAGAAACTCGCGCATCTTGTTCAGGTTAATCCGGTTTTGTACTGCACATTAGATGCCAATCACAATAATATATCTTTGAAAAATTGTATCTGGAAAGAAATATCACTTGAGATTAAAGAATCCGGTAAGGCATATAAGTATATAACTAGCTGAGATTGTAGGTACCTACCTATATAAATATTAAAACAAATAATCAAATGTTCTGAACTGAGTATATAATTTATATAATTTATTAATTTTCTAGTTGACGGTATAAAACAAGTATGGGAAAATATTAGAGATTCATATTCAAAAATAATTACAAGAAAACCAAAAACGGGATCAGCTCTCAAAATAAAACATAATTGGACATTAAGGCATCGCTTACATTTTTTATACCAGGACATCGTATGTGATAAATAGTAAGTGTTTTTTATTAATATTATTATTGAATATAGCGTTGAATGAATTCTTTAAGGCACTTGTATTTAAATATTGATTTTATTTTAATTAATTTTTAGTTACCTACAGTGGCGTATTTACGGGGGGGATATGGGGGATAGATCCCCCCTTGACCTTTTTTTTTGTAAAATTAAGTTTACTTATTTTCTGTATTTCTCAATATGATACTACTTTTAAGTTTTAAGTAGGTACCTATATCTGTTTTCTAAATGTTCTAGCCGTGGTAATTTGTCTGCTTTGATATAGGTACTGTACGCCACTAGACACTAGTCGTTCGTGGCATAAATATTGGAAAATAAAAACATATCTTTATGGTGGTATGGTATACTATATTTTTGAATTCTCTGCGAATTATTTTTCATGCATGAGTATAAACCCGATAAATAGTCGGTAAATAAAACAAAATTACCATGAAGACTATAGATTTACCATAGGGCATGGGTTTATTTTTAGTGACTGAAAACATTGTATTCACCTCTGGGTTACATGCTTTAGATGTTTGTTAAGAGGTTTATCCAAAAATTCATGAACTCTTGAAAATATTTTGTACTTTGCCTGTATCAACTGCCATACACCTAAACGATGTTTTTCAAGTTTTTATTGAGTATTAAGTCTTACCTAATAATAGTATGACAGAAGTAAATATTTTTTCAATTTTTCTATCTATATTGA
>NC_042494.1:34787238-34796881 GCF_005508785.2 Acyrthosiphon pisum | reverse complement strand
CACTATTGAGAATAGTGAACGACAATTTGCTATGTCGTACTTGTGTAAGACGGAGACAACACATACGGGTGTAGCAGTCAATACAATAATCATGCTAGATAAGCTTATCGATGAACTGAGCATCCAAAAAAATAGAAAACAGGATTTTGTATTAGGTATAACTATTTTTTTTGTTTATCGTATTAATCACGGGATTGTCGTTAGTATGAATTTATAATAAATGCTATAAGGTACTATACAATTTGTGTTAATTCTTATTTCACCTTGATCCACACTAAACTTAACAAGTTAGATGATTTTAAAAATGTATATTATATTCGTATTTATTGAGTGTACCTATTATTATATATTTCATCCCTCCTCCCCCTATCAAAATTTCTAAATACGCCACTGGTTACCTATATAGCTATATGAATACCAGTGGCGAATATACGAATTATATTCACTATATGGGCCAATTTATCTGATAAATTGGCCCATGATAACTGATAAATTTTATCAGTTATCACTAGACAAGCATAGCACGACTAACATAGCCATAATTATACATTTTTTAGGGAGCTGGGTGGTTATAATTATGACATTATATACAGTACAAATATAAATTGCGCAATTCAATTTTATAATTACTATGTAAAATTAATTTTTTGGTTCTTTTTTTAAAAAAATTGACAGTGTCGTTTATATATTTTAATGTTATCTTACTATGAATTTAACATCAAAGTCAATAAGTCATCAAAGCAATTACTGACAATATAACATTTTCTTGTTGATTCCTCAAAACCGATTTTAATTAACCGGCTAAGTTAGCAAGTTAGCCGCTAACTTAATCATGGTGAAAAACTGTAAACAGCATTGAACCTGCCATTTCACTATGGGCCCTGGCCTAGGGGGCATCCCCCCTATATACGCCACTGATGAATACCATGTGATATGTTTTTAATATTTTCTTAACAATGACCATATATTTAATGTAATTAAATTTATGTACCTAACTACTAAATAGGGCAGTAGGGGGAGGGGCAGTTTACAGCCCAGATAAATCCGTTTTTCGACTAGATAGAAGATATAAAGATCATAAATAAAAATATATTTTGATAAAGATAAAAATAAACTCAACCAAAATTAGCTATTTAATAAATAAATTAATCATATTTTATCTACATAAAAAGCGGTTAAATTTTGGAAAATCATTGTTTAAAATTAAAATTTTATTATATCAATAAAATGTATAATTATTGTGTAAACAACATTTTGTATTTTTTTTAAAGCATTTGAAATGGTGTTGATTTTTATAATGTAGGTATATACATTTTTTTTTAAAGAAGTACCCACATTTTGCCACATAATTAAGCGATTTTTTTCAACAGAATACATTACTATTATTTTTTGAATCTGACAGAACATTCATTCAGTAACAGAAAATATTTCTGGCTAAACATTTTGTTTTCATTCTATAACATTGTAAATGCTAAATTGTGAGTTTGTTTTCGACCTTTCGGTTGTATAAATTTCCCTATAAAACCGTCTATTAAAGACATTTTTTTAAATCATGTTGTAGCCCTGATTATGAGATTGATAAAATATTGAACGTCGATGATATTAATTGAATTTAAATTAATTACCTAGTTAAATAAATTACTATGTATTTTAAAATTTAGTAGTGCCGGCATGCGTAATTTATCTCAAGGGACAAATGGAGACTTAGGGTCCTAGGGTCCCACACTGACTTTTTGTCTCTTTTTTAATCATATTTCCATTATAATCATGGTGTTTTTAATGTAGGTAGTAGAATAAAAATGCCAGGGGATAGAAATTAGAAAGTGGGGAGCTATGTGGTGGCTGATTATAACGGGTGTGATATTGTGATCGCGTATGATGTAATAGCTTATCGACACCTGTTCTACGTGATTCTTATTCTAATATCTAAAATTATTAGTTAAATATAAAATTGAAAATTCGTCTTCGAGTGTAAAATATATGTGTGTTCACTTAAGTTATTTATACCATGCAATCCTATTTTCACTTTTCTACGGACCTACCTACGGTATTGAATTATAAGCATAGGCGCAAATAGGGAGGGGCTTTGGGGGGGCTAAGCTCCCCTAATATGAATTCACCCCCCCCCCAGGATTTATTATCGTATTATTGTAATTTTTGTTAAGAAAAAAAATTAAAATATGACCAACGTCGTAGTAGGTGCATTAGGGCTGGCAGTATTTCAAATTTTTATACCGGTATCCGTTATATTTTGTTTATTACCGGTATCTACGGTATTACTAGTTAAACGGAATTTTCGGTAATTATTAAAAATACCATACCTCGGCAAATTTGTTAGTGTTTCTAAGTTTCCAACCTAGGATAGGGCTATTATATTATGTCATTACGATTACCTATATAAAAATAAATAATAATACATAATAAAAGTAGCGATGTACGGTATTTTTTAAACACCGGTAATCACCGGTATACCGAAAATACCGCCAGTCCTTGTTCACTTACCTAGTATGGCCCTAGTTGGAATGCATACGTATATGATTGGTGTGGATCGATGCACTTAACTATTATTTTATGACTTTGATTATAATATCCTATCACCGCTAAGATTACATTTTCATTATGCACTGTCAACCATAAGCGTGCGCACGAGGTAGTCATGATAGGCACTTGACTACTCTGCGAACTCCCCCCGGCCCCCCTCAATATTCAATATTATTATTATTATAATTGATAGTCAATCATAAAATAATTTTTTACCACGGTAAATGTAGTTAAATGAGGTTACCCCATCCAAATTAGTTTTTGTAATTTAGGCGTGAATATGAATATTATGTATACGTAATATGTGTGTGTGTGTTAATGTATTCATGTATGACTACACTGCCAGAAATTCTGCGCACACTTATGCTGTCAACTCAATATATTTGCGATTGAAAAATATTTATGAAGGTATTCTTTTGAGGGGATAAAGGACTTGATGGCACGAAAGGATTGGGAGTACCTTGAATTATAATACTGATTAATATTTGTGTCATTACAACGTGTATTTATATGACATATAATATGTGTCTTTATAATTATATAGTTATTTGTTCCTTAATGGGTTTATGTATTGTCATAATTTCTGTTTACTTAAATATTTGAGGTTTAATTCTCTTGAGAGGAATGAACACTGTCTTATATTGTACTATTATTTAGGGTGGTGGGTGGTATGGGGGTGATATGAGACTTACTGTAATTTCTAAGAATACTTTCTATCACACATTGACCTGTACCTTATTTGTAAAAATTTGTATCTAGTTATATCTCTAATTTAATTATATGAAAATAACTTCAAAATGTAATATTTAATTAATATGTATTATATTATACTAATATATAATAACATAATATTTTAACATTTTAATTTACAGTTTGACTTCCAATATGGCCATAACTAAAGTGCATGATCATTATACATCTAACAAAGAAGATGGACTCGATGATATGTCCAATAAAACAGAAGACGGGCCAACTGAAACATTCATTAAAAATCCTCGTATCTCTAAGATGAACCAGATTGAAAAAAATGTACTAGGAAATTCAAACAAACTAACTACACAAAATCAACAAATTCTAACAGAAAATGAAAATTTTTCGACTGAGGAAGTAAACCAATTGGATGATATGGATATGTTTTTTCAAAGTTTTTCATTAAAAGCTAAACAGTTTCCGAGAAATGGAAGAATTGAAATAAAAATGAAAATAAGTACATTAATGAATGAATTGCAAGAAAAGTATTTAGTTCACACACCACTCCTCCGCCCGCAGTTGATGCAACCCATCTATCTTAACTTTTTTACAAATGCTCAAATTCCATCAGAACAAAATGAATTCTCGTCTTCGTCATCGATTCAATCATGTACATCCACATTGCCAAGCTTACATTCAAATTCAGAATTTTCCAACTCTGAATCCAGTGATGATTCAAATTCATCAGTTTAATAAAAGGTATTCTTCTAAAATAAAAAAGCTATCATGTTCATACTAATATTTGACAACAAAAACACGTCTTAAAATTAGATACTCAGAAAACTTACTATAATCAGCATAATCGTAATTAATACAATTAAATCATAAGCCACACTTTATGGGAACTCATTGCATTCGAACAGATTTATGGTTTCCTGTATCATATGTCTAAACTAGAATATGATTGATTCATTCCTCTTCATCTAAACTAACTAATCACAAGATAATCATAATAGTGACTAAGACTTATGATTGGAAACTTTTCGTTCTAGTCCAATCTCCATGCTATATACCTATATACCTAATTTAATATTTTTTGCACACATCTTTTTGATGATACGGATCCAAATCCATTTAGGAATCCCAGTCAGTGTTATAGCTAGTAGATATTCATGAAAATAAAGCTATTTACTCACCAGAATCCTCTTCAAATTCATATTTCACTCACTCCAAGACTAAAGAAAAAAACATAAAATACTTAAACACATATTTAAGTAACTACAACAACAGCGGTCAAACCAACAAACAAATTTCGAACAAATTAAAAACTTCATACAATACAACCTACATTCATTCCCAAATTGTATCTTATCAATCTGTCGGGAAGTAATAATTAATAGTTGGTTTTTGAATCGGTAACAAATTAGGGTTGACGCACGGACAAAAAACGGAGCCAGATTAGTGTCAAACTAACGGAGAAACTTTGACCGTCATACACTTATTATAGTCCGCAACAACTTAGAACTTACAAATATGCTAATTGACAACAAAATAAACCTAAAAATACAGTTCATATGAATAACTAGGACCCGATGACCACAATATTTTCCACGTTTTTAAACTCTTAAAAATGTACAATTTAATCCAATTAATCTGTAATATATATCTGTAATTTTAGTTATAAGTCGACATATCTAAATAAATAATTTAACAATAACAATAAAACAGTTAAATCTGTAATATTTAATATTAGTGCCTATCAGGTACTAAAAATATATTTTATTTTACTTAATTTTTTTCAATTAATAAATAGTTATATTTTAAATATATATCTGCATTATATTTCTATAGTATATAAGTATTTAATATTTATTCAGGGAACTATACCGCACTTTATAGGAAAATAATAGAGCTAAACTACTGAGGACATTGATTACTTGTGTACTTTAAACATAAATCAACGAACACACTTTAATATTAAAAAGAACACAATACCTACACTCTAAAATGATTGGAAAATTCAAGATGTTAGTCTATACAGTAAAAATTGTGTGCCATCGAACAATTTATCTGCAACCTGCGTAGTCTTTAATACTCAATAAGTACTCATTTGTGAACACTGAAAAACTGAACTGCAAAACACGTTATAGGTACCTATCCTATTTAAGCAGTTACCTCAAGACTTGAATGCTACATAGTCCATCGTAGTTTGTTCATACTACATATACCTAATAATTATCTATGTATTACATAAATAAAATAAAATAAATAAAATATTCAATAATTTTAAATCTGTTATTATCCCACTATTAGCTTTGCTGTCGAAAGTCTTGGAAAATGTATGCTATATTCCAACTATTCCTTAATAGTTACATAACGTCCACGTATTATATTTTATTTCATTATTTCCCTACCTTCTTTTCCCCGTTAAATACCTGTTATTGTAATTTGTATTATAACTATTGATATATTTTTAACCATACAGGCTTTTTAATTTAATTGTTTTTTCTTTTTTGTAAACAACTTATATTTTATATTATTCACTTATGTTTCTTGCTAAAACCCAATTGTCGAAAATAATAATTGTTATATAGTTGTACAAAGTTTAAATAAATAAAAAAAAATTGTGGATATAATATAATTGTCATTTTTAAACTAATAATGAAATACTTTGTCTTGAAATTTTCTATATTATTATATTAATGAAATTGATCCAGCCAAAAATTTCTACGACCAATTACACATTTAAATAACAAACTATAATGTCAAATATGTGCATATATTATTACAAATTTAATGTTTAAATTGTAGGACATTGGTTATGTATTATAACAACAATTTTACGTTGAATAATACATCAGTTGAAAAAATAAATATTCAAGTGTGCTTTGGTAATTGGTGTTTACATAAATACCTACTAAATTTGTTGATGAATAAAATACTCCGTTTCCGGAACCTATAGCCATGTTTTTTAAACAACAAAATAATTAATGTTTTTCAAATTACAATGTCTAAAATACTAGGGTCAAATCTCTTTTTTTTAATGATTATTTAGGTTTAGGTATAAAATATTAGGTATTTACCTATCCTAAGTTATTTTAAAATAACATGTGAATTAATTTATAGGTAAAAACCATTGTTATAATTTATATTTTATATTAAGACCAATATCTAATAATCTATGCGATAAAACAAATTAATGATTATTTTTATGGTAAATATATTGATTAGTTGGTGTATAGTAGGTACTCTATTAGGTTTCTAATTTATAAGAGTACTTTTAGGGATGTAAATAAAAACGTGAAAAACATTTGAAATGTGTCAGATTTCCCGGTAAAGCTTTTTTTTTAAATCTTTTATGAATAAAAATGTTTAGAAAAATCTTAACTCATACCTAATATATTATTATACAAAATATAGTTATTTCATTAAAATACATGCTCAGTCGTAATATTATACTAACACACATTGGAACACTACAACTATTAGAAGCGTTCTTGAGATACCATTTTTGGGGGAGACGAAAACTAGAGATTGGAACCCGGTCTTTGCATAAAATTTTCAATAGGATATCATAAATCATTTATTTAATAAACGCATTATGCATTAAATATAACTGAATAATCAATTTTACTATGTTACATATTTTAATACTATAGTAATATTTTGAAATTAAATATAGTCAAAAAAAGAATTGTATAAATTATATGAATAAATATAAGAATATAGTTTAAGAATTCACGTAGGTAGGGTTGCTTTGAAATACGTTTTAAGTATTTTAAAGCTCACGAAAATGTTCTATTTTAAAATGCTCAAGACTTTATCAAAATTAAAATATTAAAAAGCATACGTGTGCTTTAAAGAACATTTTTAACTTATTAACAGAGTAAAAAGGACTATTACACACGTTGTACGTACACTTTACTATGTTACATGTTGGACGAAGACAAAAAGTAATGCGGATAATAACTGATGAACAATTTTAAGATGAGTTTTAACCACATATTAAGAAAAACAAAATATGATATAAAATCTATAACCATTCAACTTTAGTACCAATGCTATATGCATATGCATTAATAATTCATAAACAATTGTTATATAAGGAATATTATATACTGAAACCGTTAAGTTAATGAAAAATTTCTATATAACAGACAAACATAATTTTTAAAAATCTTTAAAGTGCAAGAGGAGAGCGGCAACCCTCATCGCACACCTTTAAATTGCCCTTTACAACTATAATATTTTTTATTACTGTAGTATATTTTACACAGTTACTTATACATTTTAAATATATAACATTAGATTTATATCCGATTTATGTCCGGTGGTGGACCAAAACACGTCTTTTTCCCCGCCATTTTTCAGGCCAGATCGCCACCCGTCGGAGCGCGCGGGTTTCGGGAGCAGGTGTGTACCATATACCAGTTTTCAGTGGCCGTATGGAGGGGGAAATTTAACTTCGAGACGACGGAGAGCCGTCATTTGGATGCACGTGCTGGATGCATTCTCTCGTGGCGCGGAGTATATATAAGAATATAAGATAATAGCACGATGTAATGACGGTGAAGTAAAAACCTCGGCGGTAAAACTATTGTTCTATGGTAAAACCATTCAGACTCGACGACGAAAATGACGCAGTTTGGCCGGGTAAATTGGCCTATGATAAATTATTATAGACTTTCTTAAATTGCGGATAATAGATAGTTACTATTTTCATCTAGATAAATCTCAACAGTCAACCCTGTGACATGAATGTAGATCAATGAAAAAAAGTGACCTTGAATAGCGTTGAATTAGTCACATTTCTGTGTGACTCTGGATTATTACCCTGAAGTATAAATCTAGATATTATACTGATCAAATTAAAAAAAACACATCCGGCGGCTGCAACAGGGATGTGATAATATTGGACGGTAGGTGTACGATGATAGTTGACACGGTGCCCGGTGGGGTCGACAGACGGATGTTGCCTGACTGATGCCGCGGCTGTCGAAAACTGGTCGACGCGGCCAACAGTGTTTCAGAACAGCGAGTACCTATAGATGGCACGCCAATAGTGAAACATTGCTTAAACACTAAACACCAGAAACGGCAGACACAACCTGTTGAAAAAAGGTAGCTCATACAAAGTAAAAATGAATTTAATATATTATATTTACATTTAAATCTATATATAATATATAAACGAAAGTGTCCTGACTCCTGAGTGAGTGATTCATATAACAACGCAGAGCCGAACCTATTACAGCTATCGATTTGAAATTTTGAGGGTACATTAAAATTATAATTTCAACATGCACTAGGAAAGGATTTTGCAAAATATTGATTTTAAGGGGTTAAAACCGACAAAAACAAAACTGTACGTGTAAATTGTATATCTATCTGGCAGATAGGTTTTTGTTCGGATTAAGCGAAATTGAACGAAATAAATTGAAAACCTGATTAAAAGCTTAATAAGTATTAATATGTGAGATTTTAGCGATAATATTGTATTTGGTCCCAATAATTTTGACCACACATATTATTGAAGAAAACTATAGTTTTGTTATTGAATAAATTATAAAAAGGCTGCGAGACGGAAGCAGCCTGTTACAGAAATACACACAATAAAAGGATATTAAAAAAGTTTCTACATAAAATAATATTTAATATTTTAATATCATTATTCATTACGATTGATTTTAAATAATTTGAACTATTACTTAGGCACGAGGTATTCGTCGTTTTCGTCAGTGTAAGTGCCATCCATTATGTTGATTCGATGTCTTCTAAGCAGGGCTTGAAACCGATTGAAATAATTTCGGTTTCGGTTTCGGTTTTCAATATCGGTTTCTAAAATTTTCGGTTTCGGTTTCAGTTTTAAATACCGGTTTCTAAATTTTTCGGTTTTGGTTTTAATTTTTCAATACCGGTATTAAAAATGTAATTTCGATTTTGTATACCGGTTTTTACATTTTTAAAAACGGATTTCCAAGCAGACTTGAAATTATAATTGAATGGTTTTATTATACTTAATTACTTGATAAGATATTTGAATGTGTGATACAAATAAGAGAAATGTTTTAATAGGAGTGATTTTTTAATTTGATTCTACAAATTACAAGCTGTAAGGAACCTAGAAGTTAGAACAAAATTAGAACAGTTTAAACCTAAAAGATATGTAGAACATTCATCACTAGACTATCTTTCTTTTGATGCAAACCTCTTCCTTGTTCGAATTTTTTCTTTTGTAGCATTTTATAATAACAATGGGAATAATACTTAATTGTCTTATAAACAAAGTAAATATTTACCTATAATAAAAAAAGGATAATACATTCACTATTAAGTATTTTCACACTTGAAATTTTTTTTTTGTGTAATTAAGCACAAATTTATGATCATTGAAAATGATAAAAAATTAAAA
>NC_042494.1:34784072-34785528 GCF_005508785.2 Acyrthosiphon pisum | reverse complement strand
CATAGAGAAACAATATAGAAAACACATTATACCCAACAAACCAATTTATTTGGGTTGTTGCAGTGTTGATCTGGGGCGTCGATATTATTGTTTAACACCAAAGCCTCAATTTATTATGAATTAATATTCAATTCTTTTAATTTTTATTCAAACACCTTCTTTATTAAACTATTATATTTATATTTTTAACATGATTTTTTAAATAGTTCATTACATCTTATAATCATTATAGCCTCCAAAAGTTCTTCATCTAAATATGCACGCAAATCAAAAGCCCAATTTAAAGCCCGTGCTATTTTAAGTTTTCCTGGTATTGTACGTGTATAAATAATTGGCTCTCAGTAATTATATGATGATCTTATAATTTATTGTTGGATTATTCATTATACTATTTAGATTTTAATACTATTTAATAAAATATGAATAGACATATAAGGGCCGTCGCGGTCGTCCGTCAAATAATCTAATGTTGTTGCCAAATGTCAAATGTAATGTGGTGCTCAGTAAATAACTATAATATAATAATAAATTATAATAACAAACACTAGGTATATTATTATTGAGTTATAACTTATAAGACAATACTAGGACAACTAGTACCAAAAATCGCGACACAAGGATAATTCCCCTGGGCAAGTAACGAACGGTCTAGGATTGAAACTTGAAAGATACAAATATAGCGCATTTGAGTATTTTCAGGGTCCTGTATCATCTATACAATTATCATTGTTTCTCCCCTATTGTCATATATAGTATTTACTAGTAATTATAATTTATATCATTATATTACTTAAAGCAACTAATAATTTGGCGAATAATGAAATGGTTATCAACATTTTAATCATGGTCTCAATTTTATTATGAGTATTAATTATGCGTATTAATGGAATTCAAGTATTTAAAAACACGTCAATTAAAAAAAAAAAAAAAACGGTTTCCAATTTTTTTAGATTTCGGTTTTGAATTTAATACCGGTTTTCAATTTTTTACGGTTTCGGTTTTAACTTTAATACCGGTATCAAATTTTTTTCGGTTTCGGTTTTCAATTATAATACCGGTATCCAATTTTTTCCGGTTTCGGTTTTAAAACGGTTTATACCGGTATCTGAAATTGGTTTTGAAACCGGTTTCAAGCCCGGCTTCTAAATTAACGAGTAATATGACGTTTACCGCGTCGATGTTATAATAGTTAGTTGTCATCTTTTATTTGAGCGATTGAGCGAAGATAATATGTATACAGAGCTGTAGCTAGGGCTTGGCGAGACTGGCCCAGGCCAGGGGCGCAACGAAAAAGGGGCGCAAAATCCAAAATAAAATATACCGTATATATATATATGGTATTATTGGTATTCTAATTAATTTACATTTTACTAGAATATGCATAAAATAGTTTTACTACTATAAAGTATAAATACACTATAGTGACCATATACTATTTTATAGTGTTATTATTGTG
>NC_042494.1:34783223-34784022 GCF_005508785.2 Acyrthosiphon pisum | reverse complement strand
AAAACGAGTGACTGTAGAAACTGAAAATTTCACTGAATGTTTATATTAGCATTTTATATATACGATAAAATTTTTAAAATAATTTGACTCTTTTTGAGCTGTTTACGGACATTGTAAGTTTTCAATTTTTTTAGTTTTTTTTTCTATAAATATCAATAAAGTTTTATCTGTTGGGCCAAAAAGTGTATAAATTTAATACAAAGCTCCTGATATATTGTTACAATATCAGTTGAAAAATATTAAAAATACATAGGCACAATTTTTTTTTATAAGCATTTAAAGATCAAATTTGGACAAAATTTATCAAATTTTAATTTGAAAAATTATTTTGTAGTTAAAAATTTATAAAATGTTCAATTTTTGTATCTAAGAATTGAAAATTTAAAACAAGATTCCACGTAAGTAATTAATACTGTTACCAAAAAATCTAAAAAATACATTTACGCAGTTTATTTTTATAGTCATTTTAAGTACAAATTTGGACGAAATTACATATTAAAAACCTAGGATAACTATTTTAGTTATTTTGTTGTGATTGTATAATATTATTCGTGGGTACTTGAAACTTCTAAAGTATACTATTATATATCTATGATAGTACCACGGTTTTTTGTTGATGTATAACGCGTTATAAGTACCTAATAAATATTATGATATGATTAATTTGGAATTTATTATAGGTACCTAATATAATATTATGTCTTATACCTAGACTAACATACCGTCTCCGCTCAGAATCGTTTTTCTTATACAATAGATATTATATCATTGAATTCAAATTTAATACCATCCATTATAC
>NC_042494.1:34782336-34783173 GCF_005508785.2 Acyrthosiphon pisum | reverse complement strand
ATTTTACTAGACAGATTAATAATTACAACAAATAAAACAAATTTATTTGAAAGTATGTCTTAAACTTACCTCGTTAGGTATAAGTTCCTGAATTTTCACAGGTGTTTTCAATTTGAAAAAGTCTCTAATATTTTTTTAGGGTTTGGGAACAGCCATTGCAGGTACCGGTACGTATAACGTGTTTAAACAATTACAGTTGGTAAATATTTAATATGAATGTTACTGTAAAGTACTAAAGTGTAAACTGTATTCTGTAGCGACAGCCGACAGTCAACGATCACGACAGCGTACTCATTTAATAGTCGTAATCAGTAATCACTAATCGCCAATCGGAATCTTATCGTAAACGATATAAACTGTAAAAACCCCAAAATAGCCTAATGATATTGTAATAATAAACAATATTGTAACTATGTTGTGAGAACACTATCCGGGACTGGTGGTCGGTGGAACTTCAAATTATAAATATTTGATAAGGCACTCCGACCGAAAACGTCTATAAAAATTACTCAATAATATTATGTTTATATTATATTGTATTATGTTATAATAATAAATCGATAATAATAATAATAATATTAATTATTATAACGCACACTCGTGAAAATGAGACTTATTTTGAATACGTAAACGTATAAATTAAGCGTAAATTACGATTGTATTTTACCCTTTAATTTTAATGTGGTAGGGGGAGCAAAATTATACTTTTCCCCCCTTGGATTTTATCCCAGGGGTCAATTTCCCCCTCTGCCCCCCTTCTCCGGCGCCACTGTAATTTCCTATAGTAATATCCTCTATAAAATTTCTATCTATGGAACTGAACCCTCCCCATAGAAA
>NC_042494.1:34777181-34779947 GCF_005508785.2 Acyrthosiphon pisum | reverse complement strand
ATGTAATGACATTATTATTAGTAATTATAATATTATAATTTGTTAGTTATTAAACTGTATACTAATATTAATAAGCAATTTTAATTAAAAACAATTCAAATGATACGGGGTTGAAAAGTAACTGATCCAGCGTTTAAAAAATATTCAGCAAAGTAATCGCGAACATCAATTCCTTGATGGTGAGCTCCTGCATTTCCGTAGTTTTGAATACCCTCTAAAAGATTACTAAGTGTATATTCAAAAATATATCCGTCTCTTCTGTGCACATAATTATGAAGAATACAACAAGTTTTCACAATAATATCCGTAAAATCAGGCTCAACTAGTGTTGGAGTGTGCAGTACTCTCCATTTATTAGCGAGAATACCAAACGTACATTTCACAATTCGTCTGGCTCTCGACAATCTATAATTAAATATCCTCCACTTATCTGTGAGTCCACGTCCCGGATACGGTCTCGGTAAATTTTTATGGAGGCCAAACGCTTCATCAGCAACTATAACAAAGAGCTGTGGGGAATCCGTGGTATTGGGTAAACAAGTTGGTGCTGGCAGATTAAGTTCTTCAGAATAAAGTTTTTTTCCGAAAGGACAATCTTTAAAAACAGTAGAATCACTCTCTCTCTACCATAGGCACCAACATCAATAGTCGTAAAACAATAATCTGCGTCGACGACGGCCATTAATACAATCGAGAAATACTTCTTGTAATTATTGAAAAACATAGTTCCCTCATTTTTTGGATTGATACATCTTATATGTTTCCCATCAACTGCTCCAATACAGTTGGGGAAATTAGTTTTTATGTAAAATTGGTTCGCAATTTCCAACCATTTATCGGGATTGTTTGGATCTGGCATTTCTTTTGGTTGTAAGATAGTCCATAATACACTACATGTTTCCCGAATAATTGTACCAATTGTGCTCCGACCTAATAAAAATTCATACTGCAAAGCAACAAAATTGGTTCCCGTTGATAAATATCTGAAACAAATTTATTTCAATTTTATATTCTGAGCAAAGCAAAAAAAAAAGGGGGTCAAGTGCATGTCGCTCTACTGTACAGAAGGTTACAAGTAGGTCACTGTATAATGGATAGGTATTAAATTTGAATTCAATAATATAATATCATTGTATACGCAAAACGATTCTGAGCGAAGATGGTATGTCAGTTTAGGATTTTTAAATTATATTGATATTGTTATTTTACGGTAGCTGGTAAGTTGAATTAATATTATTCATATTATTTAATTATTAACCTAAAATTATCAGTGATGCTGGAAAAATATTACAATATATACTTTTACATAAGGCAAAATTCAACTGGAAACGTAGTTTTAGATTAAGTAGATGAATATTTGATAATATAATTGTTTTTAGGTACATAAGATAAAATAACTATTACGTTTTAAATAATTAATCATCCATTCATTTCGGGGGGAGTTTGAACACCCCCCCCCCCCTGCGCCCGTCACTGATTACAAGGAATATATAAAATAAAAATTGAAGTATTTTTAAGTACTTGAAATACAATACGTAGACACAGAGTACGTCTAGTATATTATACAAGATATTATGCGCAGGCGCGCAGCGTACATTATATTTCACGCAGCGTCGAATTTGGTCTAATTACAAACTTATCCATAACAGCCAATTTAAACTGAAAATTACTATATTATATTATACACAGTAAAATAAAAATAAATAATAATGAAACCAACTATTATGAATAAATTGAATAATTACCAAAATCGTACCCTCCAGGGCTCCAGCAAAAACCGTTTTATTACACAACGTAGACACAGAGTACGTCTAGTACGTTATACAAGATATTATGCGCAGCGTACATTATATTTCACGCTAGGTAAAGCAATGCCGATTGCCGAATGCACAAAAATACCACTTTTGACAAATGGAATGATGTGCGACGGCCGACGATTAAAGATGGACGGTCGGTTTTTAATAATATTATTAATTATATTTTTGTAATGTTTTTTTTTCCCCAGAAACGACAACGGCAAGGATGGTCGACGACGGCAAGTCATACCTATAATTTTATTTATTTATAATGCCATAATGGTACAATAATAATGATATTTGGTTTCGGGTAAAATAATAATAGTTTTGGGTAATAGTTTAGGGCTGCGCGGTTATTTTATATTATCGATAATTTTAATCGATTAATCGATTATTTTCATATTTTATACCTAAATAATTGATAATATAATCGAAATTTGATTAGTCGATTAATCGATTTTTTTAAAATAATCGAATAATCGAAAATTAATTATAATCGAAAATAATCGAAAAATTAATTATAATCGAAAATAATCGACATTTAATTATAACTAAGATTTATTTGGTGTTTTGAAGTTTCAAACTATTTTCATCAAAAAGTTAAGACACACAACTAATAAGTTGATATTGTAATGAAATTATTTTTTATAGTTAATAATAGGAATATGTAGAAATACTTAACAGAGTAATCAAATGGTACCATGATGTAAGTGGTTGGTAAGAGTATGACCTATGGACAAAATGGGTAGAATAGTATACACATAGACCAATTATCTCAATGGAAAGGGTTTTTTTTAAGAAAGGAGCAACATTTTTTTGTTTTTATATTTGGTCAGTGCCCAGAAGTGTCTATAAATATACTAAATTGAATTGGTCTCTGTTTCTTTTTATGAGGAACATTTAAGCATTAATATTCGTTTCTCTAATTATATATATTCCTATTAAGAGGATGCTACCCATGCATTTGTTT
>NC_042494.1:34764210-34776862 GCF_005508785.2 Acyrthosiphon pisum | reverse complement strand
TGGGTAGCGTCCTCTTAAGTGTAATAATTATCGAATAATCAGTGCTTAGCTGTTACAGTTAATCTCAGATTATAATGTATTATTAATTGATTGTAAAAATTAATATTATCTCCCAATTTTTATAACCGATTATAATTTATGTCTAAATAATAACCGATTATAGTGTAAAAAGTATCGATTATAACCGATTATAATTTATCTTAATTTATGTATAAAAAAATAACCGATTATAACCGATTATTATCGAAAACATTTTCTACATATCGATTATATGGATACAAAATAATCGCGCAGCCCTATTAAAGTTATCACATGAAATTGTTTATCATCGACGACGATCGATGACGGAACGCAATTTAGCTATAAGCCTATAACACATTAACACAGTACCTAACACAATTACACACTCGCACACAATACATGTAAAATTATATTATTTTATTTTTCGTAAATTTATATTTTTATAATACTGTATTTTGTAGTTGTAATGAACCACGAAAATAATCAAAAACCCAATATATTACCTATATAAATTACACAAACCTATTTTAGGGATTTTTGGGGGAGGCATACGCCCCCTTCCACCCCCCTAACTTGTAATCTACTGTACGGTAGAGGCGTAGAGCGACATATATTTAGTATTTACCCACTTTTTTTTTAATTTGAATATTAATGGAACGTCTCAATCTCATTCGTTTCAATCCGTCGAAGTTAAGAACAGACGAGTACATCCACTAGCGTGGTCTGGTAAATGTTTATTCCGATTTTCTCTATCATACTTAATCCATTTTATTAAAGATTTATACACCTATTAATAATTAGAACATTATTTAGATTCGGTCAAATCGTTTCGGAGGAGTTCAATAACAAACACTGTGGCAAGAAATTTTTATATATTAGATTTACATAGGTACCTATCTACTTGATATGCTATCGCACAATGTCCGCGACCCAACGTAGTAGGATTGCTTCCAGGGTGGATGAATTGCACTTACTGCTGAGAGTTAGAAACAGTCAGAGTTACATACTTACATCCAAAAGGATTTGAACAATCATAATTTTTTAAAGGGTTGTCATTTTTTAAGGGCAACGAAGTGCACAGGGTCAGCTAGTATATTATAAAAGAATGAGAATGAGGAAATTTCCACAAGAAGAAAATAAGAAAAAATAAAAATAGGTAATTGATTACCTATATTGTAAAAAAAAAATTGCCAAATTCTCAAAAAAATAAATATATATTAATAATATATTATTAGTGAACTTTTTTAAAATACAAAAATACAATTACACTTGTTGATACACACTCTTTGAATGAATCTTTTGACAATTCAATTAAAAAAAATACCAAAACCCATCGAGTTTGAATAGTTGGAAATATGTGATAAATAGGGCCCGGAACTTGATGGCCTAAAATCTTTAAAAAATACACACGAAGAAAATGTTAAAATTACTTATAAACATCAACAAATTACTTAAAAAATAACCACAGAAATACCAAAAATTACTTTAAAATGACTTAACATTTTTAAGAAATTAAGTTACCTATACAATTATTACGTTTTATACAATTTATAGGTCATAAATTGTATTTATTATAAGTTCTAGCTCTTTAAAAATTTTTACTCTCGAAGGAGCCTTCAAAAATATTTTGAAATATTTTTTTGAAGTTTGAAATAATTCGATCGACTTTTGAAAAATTTACCGGGCCTAAAATAATATCGGCCAACAGTTTATTAAATAATTTTAGATTTCTACAACAAACGATAAAGATAATCGACAAGCTAATGAAAAAAATGTTGTCAATATATACATATATATACCTATATAAATAAAAATGAATGTTTGTGTGTAGATTAAACCTCTGAGAAGAAGATAGGCTAATTTAAAAAGGGTTAAATTTGGTTTTTTTTATTCTTTGGACTTTAATACGGTTAGGTTAGGATTTTGTATTAATTGATTATATTAATCCACCGTAGGTGGAATTAAGTAAAAACGACAAACTTGGTATGACTTTGATATTTTAGAGTTAAATCATACACTTACGTACAAACAGCACGGGGTCCGTGATCTACCAAAGGTAGATTGCCTCATGGGCGCAGTGCCGCAATTAGCGGGGGTACTGGGGGTGCACCGCACCGGGCACCCCCAAAGGGCCGCATCATCATATTTAGGGGGCTCTTTTCAGACATAAAGGATTTTAGATTTTAAACTAATATGAACTTTTAATCCAATTCACAACACATGATGAAAATTGAAATTTTTGATGCCTGGAAGTTGGAACGCCCGTCCAACATCCAATATTATGTTATTATAGTATTGATTATACTTATGAAGATAATATTTTATACAACATTTTATACTATAACTTGGCCTCACAAATAAAACTTTATTAATATTCTTAGAAAAAAACCTAAAAAAATTGAAACTGAAATTATCCGCTCAAAACGAGTCAAAATATTTTAAAAATTTTGTGTAGTATAGGAATTGATAAAATAAACATTTAGTGAAATTTGACTCGCACCTGGGCCCTTTTATCTCTAGTTACGGTACTGCATGGGCGTAACTAGGATTGAATAGTTACAGGGGGCTAGAGTCCTACAAAACCAAAGAGTAAAATAACACGTGGGGGCAGTGGCGGATTTAACGGTCATTTAGTTGGCAAATGCCAACAGGGCCCCATCCTAAATTGTGTACTGAGGCCCACCTAAATTATAAAGTTGGTTTTTTTTTTTTAAATCTTAACGAAAAAAAATGTATATTGCAAACTGGAATCTAATTTACCAATGTTTTAATAAAAACAATAATTTAAATATTATATAGGAATACTTCAAAAGTAGAAAATATTATAATTAAAAAAGTAGAAAAGATCGAAGTAAGTATAGGTATATACCTATATTTTAACCTTGTATTAAATTTTCAAGATTTTTGACGGAGCTATACAAATTTATCAACATCACAAAAAACAGGGGATATTGCTCTGCTATATTCAAGTATTATGTGTTGAAAGTGCAAAGTCATTGTTATATGTACAATGCACATAAATTAGAATTCAATGAAAAATTATTGTGTATAATGAAAAATGCTTCAGAGTCAGCCTTTGTCTACAAAATTGAAATTCTAATGATTGTATACCTACAGCTAATGTGATTTTATACTGATTTTAGTAATAATAAAAAAGAAAATAAGATAAAAATATCTTTGAATAGAAAATACATTAATACCGTATTTTGAAAAAAGAAAATAGTCTTATATTATCTTATAAAATACTTGATTAAATTTATTTTATACATAATGTATTAAGATTTAGGATTATCATACATTTGTTTTTATTTTAAGGCATCAAACACAAAAATTTGAACATAAATTATTTAGTTAGAAAAAATAAAATCATAAATTGTCTATTCCTGGTTTACTTAGATTGACAATTATAATTTCTATTGTGATAACATAACACATATATTATAAATTATAATAATATATAATATATAAACATACAACATTTTAGTTAAGCTATTTAAAAAATTTAAATAATAATTAATTTTATCACTTTTTGCTCATAAACCTTTAGTGTTACAATTTTATTTAATGAAACTAAAACAGATTTAAATAAGTAACTGATTTTGATGGAAAGTGACAATGAAAAAGCTTCAGGCATTGTGTTGATCTCTTATTAGGTCCTGAGTCAGACGAATACAAAATATTTTCTTTTAACAAATTAATACAAATTCATAGAACTATATCCGTAAAATACAACCGTTAAATGGTCTTATATCTGTTTCTCCTGAAGATGACGATGATCCTGAATATGAACGATTTCTGTTGGTACTGCGGGTTTCAGACCGTGAATCATTGGTGTTTATTTTCCTTTTTTTCTTTTTAT
The DNA here is from genome assembly GCF_005508785.2 of Acyrthosiphon pisum. Classification (NCBI taxonomy): domain Eukaryota; kingdom Metazoa; phylum Arthropoda; class Insecta; order Hemiptera; family Aphididae; genus Acyrthosiphon; species Acyrthosiphon pisum. The sequence goes on along the minus strand of NC_042494.1, from coordinate 34,772,982 downwards.
TTCTTTTTGTTTTCTTTTTCCTTTTGTCATTAACATTTCGAGATTTTATAAGAGCAGTTTGAGAACCTCGAGTAGCAGTTACTGATTCTTCATCATCTGATGAAGAATCTAACATGGGCCTCCCTCTTCTTACTTGAGATGGATATGAAATTCGAGACAAATTACCATATACAGGAAAACTAGAAGAATCATTTACAGTTGGTGAGAATATTCTTCGTCTCCTTAAATTATATCTATTCAATTGAAAAAAAAAATAATACAATTATACAACTTTATATTTAAAAAATATATACAAAATAGTAGAAACAATAATTTTATTTTCTTACCTATTATTTGGTCGATCTAATGAATCTCGAATTCCAGTAGACGTAGATGGTTGGTCTATAGAGGCAGAATTAAGTGGATCGATAGAATGGAAGGAGTGACTTAAAATTTCCACATCAGAGTCATCAGGGCTAGAACTAACTTCGATAACTTCCATTATACGTGGCCTTATAACTTCTTCATTATCTGAATCCAGTACAATAGTTTCACCAAGAATATGGATTGGTGGTAATAGTTCTGTATAATGTGGCCTCTAAAAATATACATACACTTTTATTAAAATACCTCATAATTTGCAATATTTTGTTTATTTTACAGTCAATTCGCTATCATGCGGCGGATAAGTAAATCGAACATTGTGATCATAGCCCGCAATGTCGTACGGACTATTGGCAAAATTGTAAAGTTCATGGCAAAAATGTACTGCACGCATATGTAGAAAAGGCCTTAAGACGTTGACTAAATGTAACTGTCTTATTTCATACGCTGCAAGTGATCGCATTATCAAATTTGTCACAGTAACATCAGTAGACGCTGGGATAGGCATTGACTGATCATCTAATCTTACAGATTCCCTCACAGCAACCAGATCTCTAAGGATGAATGCATGCAATCTGTATGTTTGTGCTGGATTATCACTGAAAACATAAAAATATTCATTGTATCAAACATAAATTATAAACAAAAAAGTTTCCAGGAAGAGGCAAAGTGAATAAGTACTAGATAAGAAACAGGCCAAATGGCTGGATAACCTGGGGGTCTACGGCCACAATTTAGGAAACGCTGGGTTAGACTATGAGATATAGTGGGTTGCTATCTTATTCTAAAGAAGTACTTATAAACTATATTGTCATTAATCATTAAATGACTAAAATAAATCTAAATAATAAAAATTATCCATTTTTTTTTATGTGGTGATAGGTCAGTACCCTGGATTGGGTATTTGACGCCTAGGTGTCAAACATAATTTTAATATTCATTATAATAACTATGCCGTTGGCCATTTAGGCACAATTAAAATATATACTAAACCTAACTGATATGTTAAATATGTTATTAATTATTAGTAGGTTTTTTCAACGATATCAATATTTTGATTCAATATCGCAAACTTTTTTTCGGAAATTTTGGTATCGATAATCGTATTATTTTTGTTGCAGGTTAACTATTGAATATTGATAAAACCAAACAAAAATCACAGTAGTGAACTAACTAGACAACATTTTTAATTGATGGGCTTATTTTAAACTTTTCGAGGGCTTCTTCTGAGTTCTGATATCTATATTTTCTATATTATCTATGGTACCTAAGTTGAATTAAAATATGTTATTTGTTATTTCCAGATTAAGTTGTGTTGTCTTTAGTATGTTTTATCGGTAAAAATTTTCCGGGCCGAGTTTACAATTGAAAAGGTAATCGCGGGCTGAATTTACATTTGCCCTGTTTCACTGTACAATAGGTACCAAGTGGATCACTGTAATAAATTGAGGTGTTAAATTTGAATTTAATGATATATCGTACAAGAAAAACGATTCTGAGCGTAGGATGTTATGTCAGCCAAGATTGATAAATATAACTACAAAATAATTAGCAAATTTTTGTGAATGTAAATTTTATCAAAATTTGAACTTTAAATGCTTATAAAAATAAAAATTGCGCCCATGTATCTTTTATATTTATAAGGTGGTATTTAACATAATAATATGAGCAGGACTGTAAGTTCAATGCACTAATTTTTCAAAAATATCTAAAAATGCACTAGAAATATGCAAAATGCATAAAATATTAAATTTTTTTTTTATAATATAACTATTGGAGTTTTATTTTTAATATTAATCTTAGACTAGTCTTGATTTTTGTTATTAATAAAGCCTATAAAAAAAAAAGATAAAACTACTAAAAGTAGAATAGTTTCATAGAAGCTATAAAAGTCATATTCTCCCAATGGCCTAAGTTGCCGCGGGATAATTAATAAAAAAAAAAAAAAGTCATATTTTAAACAAAAACATAAATATTAGGAAAAATAGTATTAATACGAAGAAATCATTAAAGTATGCATTTATATATGTAGAACATTTTAGGTTATTTAAAGAAACTTATCTTTAGCAGATATTATAGTAGCCAACAAATTGTTGAGACAAATAAAATGTCATGTTTTAGATTCTGATCAGAGCAATGAATGTATTGATTTTACAATGTTTATTTTTTTTCTGTCTTTAAATATTTTTTCTAGTATAAATATTAAATATTGTTTGGATTTTCAACTTCAGCATCTTTTCTGATGGGAAAGTAGATCTAGTTGGTGTAACAATGTTAGGTTACAATGGTTACAAATCTATAAAATTTTCTAAGGATTGAAAATTTAAGCCAAGGTATTTCATAAGTAATCCATACCGTCTAAAAATCTAAAAATATATAAACAGTTTTTTTTTATTACTGTTTTAAGTTCAAACTTGGACAAAATTAGATTTTTGAACAATCTTAGATATTTTGTTGTAATTTTAAAATATTATTATAATGTGGGCTGATTGAAAGACTGTCTCCGCTCAGAATCGTTCTTCGTATACAACAATATTATATCTTTGAATTCAAATTTAACACCATCATTACAGTGACTCACTTGTAGGTTACAGTATTTCCACTTTTTTTTTTATATAAATATATATATATATATTTATCAAGAACAAATTATGGATCTGAATTATAATGTGTAAACGAGAAAAAAATATTAATTTTGTAAGTATACAGCAATGGTGGCAATGAGTAAATTGTTTTATTCTGTTTTAAATTGTACTATTCCTTTAAGTTATTTATAATCAAATACAAATTATTTTTTTAATCAAACTTTTTTCTATCAAAAATGATTAAATTGTTAAACCTTAGTTCACATTTTTTATATGTATTAAACTAAATAACAATTGATTAAGAGATGATAATGAAGTTGGATATAATTGAGTGTCTTCAACACTTCTTTGAAAATTTAATTTTGAGATTTATGATATCGACGTCCCCAACGAAGTGTCGTAACTCACTTTTACAATTTTTTTTTTTTTTTCAATGTGGTGTTCCTGTTTTTCTGGATTTCCTACAAAGACGTTAATAACTCAATATTATTGATCACAACATCTTTGTTTGATTAAATGCCACAATCAGCGTCGCCGGACAACCAGAAAATCAGTAATAACACATTAAAAAAAAAAAAAGGTGGGTAAGTGGATATCGCTCTGTTGTACAGTAGGTTAGAAGTGGGTCACTGTAATGGATGGTGTTAAACTTGAATTCAATGATATAATATCTTTGTATTAGAAAAACGGTTCTGAGCGAAAACGGTCAGTCAGCCTATGATATTACTAAGTATATTTGATGATAGTATTATGAATAAAGTAATTTATATAATATAACCTATTTACGTGGGACCTTGTTTTAAATTTTAAATCCTTAGCTATAAAAGTTGAACATTTTATACATGTTTAACTAAAAATAATAATTAAATTTTAAATTTAATATATTTTGTCAAAATTCGAACTTTAAATGCTTATAAAAAAAAATTGTGCCTATGTATTTTCAATATTTTTCAACTGCTACTGTAACAATATATCAGGAGCTTTGCATTACATTTTCACGCTGTTTTATCCAACGAATAAATTTTTATTGATATTTATAAAAAAAAAAAAACTAAAAAAAATTGAAAACTGACAATGTCTCCGTACGTAAACAGCTCAAAAAGAGTTAAAATATTTTCAAAATTTTATGGTGTATAGAAAATGAAAATAAAAACATACGGTAAAATTTGCATGTATCTACAGTTATTCGTTTTTGAATTACAACAAAATAACAAAATCCGCTACGTGAGAAATGGAGTGAATATCCAATCTTGTAAAAATATGAAATTCAAACGCTCATAAAAATTTAATTTGCTTGAAGACATTTTTTTTTTGATAAAGATAGACAAACTTATGAATGATCTTGTATTACATTTTAAAATCTTAGAATTAAAAAGAAAAAATTTTATGACTGGGTAACTCAAAATAATTTGCAAATTTTCGTCATTTTTACATATTTTGTCAATATTTGAACTTTAGATGCTTATAAAAAAAAATTGTGACTATGCATTTTTATTTTTTTCGTCTGCTTTTGAAACATTATACTAGGAGCCTTTTATTAAATTTTTAAGCTTTTTTAACCAACAAATAAAATTTTATTGATATTTATAGAAAAAAAAACTAAAAATAATTGAAACTGAAAATGTCTGTAAAGAGCTCAAAATAAGTCAAAATATTTGGAAAATTTTATGATGTATAGAAAATGCTAATATAAACATTCAGTCAAAATTTCATGTACCTACGGTCATTTGTTGAAGAGTTGCACCAAAAACCAAAATCAATTTTCTCAAAAACAGATTTTGTGTAAATATTCCCGTTTTTCCTTAAATTTTGTTTTGTTTTTCACGGCGCTTTTGACGCCCCTAAGTAACAACTAGATTCACTTTCCTATCAGAAAAGGTACTGTTGAAGAAAATCTAAGCATTTTTAATGTCCTAAAAGGAGACGACAGACACAAAAACAAAAAACACATCATTATAAAATCAATAAATTCACTTGGAATCTAAAAAAAAAAAAATTTGTAAAAGTGAGTTACAACACTCTTTGTTGGGGACATCCATATATAGGATGTACAGTGTAACAAAACCCTGACAAATTAAATAAATAACTTTTGTGATAATCAAGTTTTTTATTTTTTTTTATATATAATTTATTAACTTTTGCTCTACACACGTAATTTATTATTTTTTGATATTGAAAAAAAAAATTTTAAAACTGTTTAAATTTTTTTTTGAGAAAATCCAAAACAACCAATTTGTAAATCGTGGTTTTAGAAATCTTTTGATTGTAAAATTATTTATCTTAGATAAAGTGGTTTAATTATTATGATTTTTAAAATAACTTTTTAGTTTGAAAAATAATAACTTAAAAAAATATTTAGATTGTAAAAAGTTCTCATAAAATATTTCTAATAAAGTCAAATTTTTATATTTTACCGGTAGAAAGCTGAGCTACAATCTCTAAAACGGCCAGTCATATCAGGTAGTGGTAAAGCCCACGCATCGTCCATATACACTCGTATTCTCATTGCTTGACCTGAAAATTAAAAGCAATGTTAAAATATATAAACTAAGAGGACGCTACACCTGTGTATGTTGTCTCAGTCATACAAACGATATACCACATTTTACGTTCTAAATAATCCATTTTACTGTTATTTTTAAAATTTAGAGTGAAATTGACATAATTTAAAATTTAAAGGTAAGTTGCAAGGCACCTCTGAGACTTTTATTGACATTTTAATTAAAAAGCAAGCTATGAGCATTTTAAAACTAATTTTTTTGTACAATTTAAAAAAGGCGGACAAGTGAGTGTCGCTCTATTGTACAGTGGGTTACAAGTCGCTTACTGTAATGGATGGTGTTAAATTTGAATTCAATGATATAATATCATTATATAAGAAAAACGATTCTGGGCGAAGACGGTCAGAAAGCCTATGATATTACTAAGTATATTTGATGATGTAATTGTAAATTAAGTAATTTATATATAACCTATTTACGTGGAACCTTGTTTTAAATTTTCAATCCTTAGCTATAAACGCTGAACATTTTATAAATATTTAACTACAGTCGTTGCCAGATAAATTGAGACAGCGGCGGCGCTTTTTGGTAAGTGTAGCCCAAACTAGTCGCTGGCAGTGCGGTGCAAAGGTCACACAGTTGGCTACGACGCGCGCAGTCACCAGTTCAAACCCGGCTCAGTGCAAACAAAATTTTCTGCAGAATTATTAATTATTATTATTATTATTACATTATTTATTTTATTTTACAATTTCTGCTTTTTGTTCTTAAATAAAAGATTATTATCAGAATATTTGATTTTAAATTAACATCGTAAAATAATTTTTGTAACAATTGTTGTTTTATTGATGTATTTTCGGTAATAATATTGAAATACGGAGATTCACTGGTTTTCCGTTTAACGCGCCGCCGTCTCAATTTATCTGGCAACGACTGTACAAAATAATTATTGAATTTTAAATTTGATAAATATTGTCAAAATTTGTGCTTCAAATTTTCAACTGCTATTGTAGCAATATATAAGGAGCTTTGTATTGACAATTATAGAAAAAAAAGCTAAAAAAAACTGACAATGTCCGTAAATAACTCAAAAAGTCAAAATATTTTTAAAATTGTATGATGTAAAGATAATGAAAATATAAACATTCAGTGAAAGTTTCACGTATCTACAGTTATTAGTTTTTTAATTACAACAAAATAACAAAATAGTTACATGAGAAATCGAGTGAATATCCAATATTGTAAAAATATGAACTTCAAACACTCATAAAAATTTAATTTGATTTGCTTGTAGACATTTTTTTTTTTTTTTTGATAAAAGTAGATAAACTTATAAGGAATCTTGTAATACATTTTCAAATCTTAGAATTAATTAGAAATTTTTTATGAATAAATTACTAACTCAATATAATTTGCACATTTTTGCGAATTTTACATATTTTCTCAATATTTGAATTTAAGCTTATAAAAAAATTGTGACAATGGATTTTTAATATTTTTCATCTGTCTTTGAAACTATAAATTAGGAGCCTTCTATTAAATTTTCAAGCTTTTTTCCTCAACAAATAAAATTAATTGATATTTATAGAATAAAAAATTGGAAACTAAAAATGTCCACAAATAGCTCAAAAATGTTATGGTGTATAGAAAATGTTAATATAAACATTCAGTCAAATTTTCATGTATCTACGGTCATTTGTTTTTAGAGTTACACCAAAAACCAAAATTGATTTTTTCAAAAGTTGAGTTTGCGTAAAAATTTCTGTTTTTCCTTAAATTTTTTCTTTGTTTTCCACGTCACTTTTGAAAACTGCTGTAAATTTTTTACTTTTAACTCCCTAAAGTTACCAACTAGAGAACACTGTTCTATCAGAAAAAATACTGTTGAAGAAAACCTGAACTTTTTTACTGTCCTAAAAGATGATGAAACACAAAAAAAAAACATAAAAAATACACATGACATGGTAAAATCAATACATTCATCGGAGCACTCAGAATCTAAAAATCAGTGTATATGAAAAACGATTCTGAGCGAAAACAGACCATCTTCACTCTTTCTATAATATTATTAAAATGGATTATTGTAAATGTACATTTTGGTATGTTGTATATTTGTCGGACAAAGCTAACACTCGGGTATAGCGCTCCCTTAACAAAATTATAATAAATATTAAATACCAGAGATTGGTCTTTGTAAAGTAGTACTTGGATAATCATCAGACAGTTCTTGTATAAATGGACTCATACCATTTTGATTATGGTCCACATCGTCCAAGTCATATATGGGATGATGTGACATTCTCTCGTTTCTACGGACAATATCCATAAACATATTCATTCTGAACATCCTAGGCAAAATATCAGTTGTTACATCCATTTTAATATACAATACAACATTTAATAATTATGATTATGGGGACCACTGGCCTTTAGGAAATGTATAATAATACATTTTAGCAAATAATTTAAAGATATTATGTTTGATTGATCTCTTTTTAATAAGATACAATGTTTTTTGGAAATATTTAATAAATGCATTTTACCTATCATAACAGACTTGGAATTATCTGTGAATTTCACTAGTATTATTAAAAATGTTATATATATTTAAATTACATATTAAAAATTGTATTACACATTTTTTCTCGGAATTTTATATACAATAAATATATGATAAGCTTTAAATAATTCAAATTTCACCTAAAGTGTACTTATGTACACAGTTGTTAATAAATATTCTTGCTTGTTTGATAAAATTGTTTGACACATTTTATATTGCCAGTATTTTTATATACAGTGTAATAGGAAGACCTGAAAGATGAAATGGGTATGTCCTAATCAATGTTTTTAATTTTTTTTTTTTTTAGGTATAATTTATAGTCATTTATGTTACCCGTATAATGTATAATTTTATTTTTAATTTTTTAATACTGAAAATGAAAATTTAAAATTTGATTCAATTTTTTTGGTAAAATTCTAAATAGCCAATTTTTAAATCTAATTATAAGAACAATTTTGATGGTAAAACGTAAACGTTTTAGAATTTTTTAAAATATCAATATTTTTTTTAGTAAACTATTTTAGTGTAATAACGTTTTCAAAATATTATTTTTGGGAATTTCCTAACATAAGTAAATTACTTTAATTATTTACCAATAGGACGTTACACCGACATTTGTTGTCTCTGTCTTACAAGTGCGTAACAAAGCAAATTGTACGCTTGGGAAACACGTTTAGCTCCATTAGTTTAAAAATTAGAATGAATTGACCTCTCGTAAAATTTTAAGGTAAGATTATTATCTAGGCTAATCTCGTGGGCTTTT
>NC_042494.1:34748245-34763970 GCF_005508785.2 Acyrthosiphon pisum | reverse complement strand
AAAAGCCCATGAGATTGCCTAGATAATAATCTTACCTTAAAATTTTACGAGAGGTCAATTCATTCTAATTTTTAAACTAATGGAGCTAAACGTGTTTGCCAAGCATACAATTTGCTTTGTTACGCACTTGTAAGACGGAGACAACAAATGTCGGTGTAACGTCCTCTTGGTAAATAATTGAAGTGATTTACTCATGTCAGGAAATTCCCAAAAATAATATTTTTAAAACGTTATTACACTAAATTAGTTTACTAAAAAAAATATGGATATTTTAAAAAATTCTAAAAAATAAACTACTTCACTTGATGCTCATTAATATTACTATAACTACAATATAATTTGCATCTATACTCTATTCACTATTCAGAATAAAATCACACTAGTTTCGCGCATACATAAATGATGGGTGGGTGGTGGAGGCATGCAGATATATAGGGTGGTACATGTGTAAACTCGACATGTGACCCACTACCTGAGTTACTCTAATTCTGAAAGAGTACAGGTATTTTTATAATAAGTACATTGATACATTATGAAATATTATGTAAATAATAAAAATTATTGATACTTTACAATCCAAATTTAATATAAAACAATTAATTAGTACTAGCAATAGTACCTCACCTGTCTATATCAACTGCCAAATCACTCATTGGCCGTATGTATATTCTTGGTCTAGAAAAACATTGCAAATATAAACATTAAAATATTATATCAATGTTTTAATATAACGTGTTTCTTACGTCAGCATATTGGCCAATGTAGGAACATTATATGTTTCATGGAAGCCCGTATTATCAAATGAATGATAAATAGAATTGAACGATTTCTTACATAATGGACAAGTTGCTTCAGACTAAATAATAGACATATAAAAACATATCAACGTTGTGATCAAGACTTATAAGTATGAAACTTTTCAACAAGTTCCTAATTACATTCTTATATTATCTGCATTAAGTAAATAAAATAATATATTTGATTAGATTTTTTTTTGATTGTATTAAATAAAGACTCCAGACTATGAATATGAAATTTTTCTGAAGTTAAATTGAGTTCAGTCTTCTTACTTTTTAACACAAAATGTAAATATCTAGTAAATTTTTATTTAAGACATTTTTGATACAACACAATATACATACCTTTAACAATTAATAATTATTAAGAATAACTTAAACTTACATTAGACCATCGTTGTAAACACTCAAAACAGAATAAATGCCAACATGAATTTGTATAACATTTATTGGTTAAATCGTCAAGACAAATTGAACAATGTGAATCTGGTGAAGAGCATCCAGTAGGTCTGTTATTAGGAATTACATTATTAATAGTTGACAGTGTTGATACTGTTTCTTCATCATCCGATGACAACTCCACTACTCCACTAATAGGTTCAGATTTTATGATTACTGACATATTAAATCATAAACTTCAATTCTAAAATAAAATAAAAAGTAGTTTAATTATTTTGTACTACTAACATTAGGTACATAAAATATTAAATACTTAATACGTTACTTAATACATTAGTACATTAATATATTAGTAATTAAATTAAAATAATTAGCTAAGTATTTCCCAGATTATCGCGACAACCAAAAATCAGATTTTAGATTTTCAAAATAAGTTAAATTTTTGTTGTAGCACATCTGGATTATCATGACTTGTGCCAACTACTACAACATCAAATAAAGTAGTTTTTTTAAGTTGGAAACACCTTGTGGTTTTCTATTGACAATTAATTACAGATTAGAATAATTTTCTTTTAAATATCACGGTAAAAATTATTCCCCCCCCCCCCTGTTCTTATTCCTATGAGAACAGAATAGTATAGAGCACAATTAAAGATACCTAATAATTGTGGTAAAGCATACATTTTGATATCATGGTAATCACAATAACCTAAATGAGCATCGTATAGAAATTTAAATAATCGTGCAAACCGAGTACCTTCAGAAAGTACCTATAATACGAGATATAATATGTTTTATTTGTAATTTAAATTAATATAAGAAAAATGTAACATTTTTATTAATTATACCAGATTTAAATTTAAAATAAATAAATATATTAGTAGGTACTTAATTAAAAATAAGAGACAACAGTTTGACAATTCGATTATAAACATTCAAAATATATACAACAAATAAAATTAATTTACATCTAGGTATCATAATATGTGAATAATATTAATTTTACCAAAATGTATTCTACAAATCTACACTACCTATGAGTTTTAGGGTAACTAAAGGTAAAAAATGTATCAACTATCCATCTATAGCTTTTCAAAAGATCAGAATATAATTTAATTAGAACAATAATAATTTTGTTCTTATGCAACTTTAACATTAAGTATTTGGTACTTGGTAGTACTTCCCTGTCTAATAAATAAAATAACACATACAACTTAGCAGATAATGATATTGTTCAATTTGGTACGCTATGGTTAAGAACATTTAAAACTAAATTGAAGAAGTATACTGAATCCTAATCTGTCCAATATAATCCTGTGGAATAAGACCGAAATCTAAAATAGCAACTTTAATACGATAGATTTTTTTGCTTATTTCATAAGGCTATACTAAACTCAGTAGGTAGTAACTGGTAACCAGTAACCCGGAACTCATATAATTCTGAGAAGATATTATAATACCTACTTAAATTCATATATGATTTTGCTTACCATAATATAATTAGTTTATATTTCACAAATAAAATCTGAATTATAAATTTAATAAATAAATAATGGATATCTGTTGTATTTTCGTTTGTTTTGCATCACTAAAATCTGCTAAGGAGCGTCAATTGTTTTCAGATTGTTTAGATACAACAAATAAACAGTAGACTGCCAGTTTGTTGATTAGTTGTGAAACGTAAGTAACTGTGGGCCGTTGAGAAAAAATTTAATCAAAATGTGTTGCCAGAAGTCAGTGAATTGCATTCGGTAAGCCGACCATATAAACACTGCAACGGTTGAGATCACAGACAAAGTTAAAATAAATACGTAAAGTTAAAACAAAAACAGAAACATTGGTTTTGAGTCGAAATAAAAAAATTTAATCACTCGCGACTAAAACATGACCAGTAGCGACTAGAAACCACTATCAATAGATGGTCACTTATTACGTTTCCCAGAACAGAGGGAATATAAATGAACATCATAAAAAACTCGCCTAGAAAGCTCACAGACCCGCTGGTCACGACAGACATTAAGACGTGTGTAGCATTGCAGTAATAGTAGCCGTCAGCCGTGTGCCCGTGTAGGTAAGAGACCCAAGGTATCGCAGATCGGCAATGATGCGTCAATTTTTTGTTTACTGCAACCGCCAACCACGATTTAAGATTTAAGCATGACGGAAACTACCTATTATTTTTTACATCCTCCTTGGAACTTGATCGATACAGAGTGACCAACTCTGGTTCCTGCGGTGTCGTGAAAATATGCCGATATTTCACTGTTGATCGTGTCTCCCTCGGGCGATTGTTGCCTGAAACACGGTTTCCAGAGAAGGCGTGGTATAGTGAATGGTAAGCAAGCCGATCCCGCGTAGCGTATCCCACCCATGGTGCAGTAAACGTTCTCATAATACGGTAGAATTATGCTCATAATTAGGCTCTACATAGAATGGGTATGCTATGCCACCATTTTGCGACTCATTTATCAATGATAAAATGACAAAATAAAGGGGGAGAAATTCAAATTCACATAACATTATTAGTCGCAAAATGGCGGCGTAGCATACGTGTATCTATAGTGCCCTAATAATACAAGTCACTTTGGGCCACGATTATAAGGAACACTTTATAATCGTGCTTTAGGCCTAATCATGAATTAAGATATGCAGGATACGAAACGAACTTGTGATAAGTGAAACCCGCAACACAGAATAATTCTGTAAATTATTCTGTGCCCGCAACGTGAGAAGCGGGCGTATTCATAAAAACATTGATAAGACCTTTCCGTTCCGTACACGATTTAAGATAGTATTATCTTAAATCGTGGTTCCGTATCCAGTATATGTATAATAAATGTATCCGTACCTGTATATCTTAATTCGTGGGCCTAATCATGTTGGTTCGTGGTAACATTTTCATGTTTTTCGGAGGTAGACTTCAGATCATAGGTAAACAAGACCCCAATCAGCTGATCGAGTTTCTATTCAATATTGTCCTACTATGCTATTAACTAAGTCAGTAGGTCTATGGTTCAAACTTCAGATCATTAGTAAACCCAATCAAGTGATCGAGTCACAGGATAGATCAAATCACGGACTTAGATATATCTAATAGTCCGTGAATTAAATCTAGAGCCTTTATATATTATATATGTATCTTTTATTATTTAATCTATTCTGTGATCGAGTTTCGCTTCTAAACTGTTCCATTCGCATAGCCACGAATATGAAGATTGGAGATATATCCACAGAATCCCATTTTTGACAAATACCTAGTTGATAATTAGTTATAATATGTATCTCTCATCTAAACTTTAAATACATACAACTACTCGTTCAAAATTCGATTAATGTATAATTAGGTTTATGTATAAAAGTACTTTGAAAAATATCTTGTTTTGGAATAAGGAATACAATATGTTGTTATTCGAAAAATAAAAGTATGAAGGTAGTAGTTTTTTCAAAATTGCTATCTTGTAACAACTTAAAATGTTATTATAAAATATTAAGTTTTGAAATAATGAGTGTTCTTCAATAAAATAATCACCTTGTGTAATATGTATTCATAGATTATTTAAGATATCTACTTCAAGGACTGTTAGTATAAAATACATTATAATGTTATATATTATAATACATATTTATTGATATATTTTGTTTGAGTAATCTATTAAAATGCATGAGTAATATAAAAAAAATTTTAAACTCTAATAATTAAATAAATTTTGATAACAATTGGTATAACATTCTTAGTTAAATATTCTTATTTACTATTTAGTATAATATGAATTTATAATGATAACATAACATGATTTTGGTACACATCACAACAAAATAAGGAAACTACAAGAAATTCTTTTGACATCTGCAGTGTTAATAAAATGCACTATTATATCAACATTGTATGAATTAAAATAAAATTAGTAATTTACTCTTGTTCCAGAATTTCTTGAGGTCCATACAAAAATAAAAATTATACATATATATATAAATATAATTAGGTATTGGGACATTCGGTAAACAAAATATAGTCAACACAATATTAAATTAAGTTAAATTTAACCAAAAATAGTACATATTTAAAAGGGTAAAATATGGACACACTATGGAATAACCTACCTAGTGTTCCATTACTCTGAACACCAGTTCCAATATTACTGATGACTGCTGGGCTTTAACTGCTATTGCATTCACAACTGGGACAAGATGTTCGTCCAAACTTTGCATATATAAAGGGGGAAGTTTATTTTGTCCACTTCCAGCTTCATATCCTACCTATAATATTTGGCAAATAACACAAATTAAATTGAATAAAATATTTTCAACTCCAAATTGAAATATATTAGTTATTTTCAGCATTCAACAGTTATATTATATACTCTAGAGGTATCTTAATTTTATATTATTTAATGTCAATATTATTTCTATGCTTGAAGTTATAAAAAAAAAAACAAATTAAACATTTTTTTACCGAATCAGGATTGATGACAATTCGTAAGGCCAGTGGAGTCAATGAAGCTGCAGATAACAAATCTAAAAGTGGAACCAAAGCAGTACACGTTGCCTTGGATATAGATTCAGCTGTTCTACTAGTGTCCAAAGGCTCATCAACACGATCAGACGTTTCTTCACACTGTATTAAAATAAAAGAAACTTATCTGGTAACTATTATAATGTTAATTCAATGGTAAGGAGTGAATGTTTTTCTCATAGTACCCTATAAATTCAGGAAATATTAGAAGTGAATATCAATGAAACACTCCAAATTTCTTAATGGATTTTAGCCGTTTTAAGGTAAACTAACGTTATTAATAAACATAAGTCATATGGAGTAACATACTTGTATAACAAACACTTCAGTCCATCGAATAAAATGTCTTTTTCCTGAATAATCAACACCGTTATGTACTCTAATTGAGTATACACCATCTAATAGTCTGCCATCAATACAACTCTTAACTCTAAACAACAAACAAAATATTAAAGAATAAATAAATTAAGTTTATCATTTCTCACCCAATGTTGAAATTAACATCGTCTTCTGTCCAGTGGAATATTACTGTTTGCTCATCATTGGTTCCACAATTTAGTTCAAAGTCTTTCATTAGACGAAGAGCATCGCGTAACAATGCCATCTTTTGTGATGACATGTTAACCATGACACCGTCTTCCACTATGCGCCATCTGGTACTAACCTCATCTTCTAAATCACCATTCAGTGCAATAAAACTGGCACCCGTTACTATATAACCCATCATTTAGATTAGTTAATACAATTAATGTTATATAAATGATTTCCATTACTTTGTCTAGGTTTATTGTGAATATTAATTGCCTGTGTATTGTAATTTCCATCATCTTTAGTTGACTGAACACATACTAGATGAGAATCAGCAACTGCACTGAAGTTAGCACCAAATGCTAAAATTCCGCGATTTGATGCCAATACCAATCTTGAAACCTAAAAATGAATATATTTTATAAGTTAAAATAAATAACAGTAATAGTAAATACTTTAATAAACTTATATAATGATATATTTACTTGATCATATCTGTTTCGAGGTAATAGCACCATAATTTGTTTTTCGTCCATATGTATATAGCAGCCTTTAACGGTTGGTAAACCATAAGAATATTGTCTAAAATCCTTTAAAATATGCACATACATTTTTATTTATTACTATTTATTAAACATATAATTTGTTTTTTTTTTTTTTTTTAATTGATACAAATTCTTAAAAGCTTTGTTAAAGTAAAAAACGATAACTTACTACTAATAGCTTAATGACTGTTTGACCGATTTCTGTATATAAAGAAGGTCGATTTCTAATAGACACTAACATACATGGATAATAACGATATTCTGCTCCAAGTCGTAGCATTAACCGAATAGGGAACATTTTGGCCCAAGGAGTTTCATACCTAAAACAAAATTGAATATGGTTTTAGAATTTAAAAATTCAGTTACAATATTGATTAAATCTCGCTTCACAGCTACATTATCTGTCGTGTCCTGTGCCTATTATTGTATACTGATTGGTTGTTGTAATCATGATATGATTTATTAACCATAATCTACCAGAAAATTTCCAGATTTAGGCAGAGCTCAATTTTTGAAAATAACGTGACAGAAAACATAGGTGTGAACCCGACCTTACACTCAATTTAATTTCAAATAGATAAGATAGTAAGAATTAAAATAACTTACTGATGAACAAGCAATGCAAATAAATAAGGGGGTGATGGTAAACGTAACTTTTGCATACACTGGTATGTTTGTCTTACAAATAAAAATCCACCATGGTTATTGGAATCCAATAATGTAGTGTTAACAGGGGCTGTAAAGGACATATCACTAACTGTTACACCTAAAATAATAAAATAATTATATATTAACCGGTAATAGCTTAAATAATAATATTCTTCTTGTCAAAATAATAATATAAACCTGTTGAAGCGTTTTTATACAAATTGTTTACGAAGAGAAATATATCACGAGGTGGATGTTTTTCATTGGGAAGTGTCTCCAATAAAATTACTACCTCATCTTGACCAACACATGCAAGGCCATCAGTACTCATACACCATGTTTCACGTTTAACACAACAGTCCACTATTGGGAATAAATATGTATGCGATAATATTATAGGTAATGAATAAATATTATTAAACAAAGTATGCTTACAAAAAACTCTCCTGACATAAAGAAATAAATTAGGATTGATAGCAAACATTGTTTCTGGATCATTTAATGCTATTGGGCGTTCGGTGTCATCAAATATCAATTCACCCTGATCTCTCTTAGCTGCTGGTGGCAAACCAATATTTGGTATGTAACTTTGTGTTTGAGAATTTAGTGGCCTTCTGTTAGCAGCAATAACATCTAAAAATTAAAAAAAAAAATTATAAATAATTATTTTTTAGTTTAATCACAAAACTATTTTAAGTTACTATTCGATCACATCATCTTTGGTGATGTAATTCAATAATTATAAGATTATTGGTGGTATAGAACAAGAGTCTCCAACATAAGACCAACAGGCTGGTTCCGACCCACTAAACTAATTGATAGTTTGAAAATAAATTTGTTTTATTGTTTTTAATTTATTAATTACTAAAATTACTTATAATATATCTTCAATTTCATTATCTCTATAGCTGTTCCCTATTCCTATTTAAAAAATGTTGGGCCGTGATTTCACAACTTTTTATAAGAAACAAAAAACGGTTTTGATACTAGGCATTTTGAAATTTAGTATCCTTCTGAACAATAAATTATTAACTCTAAAACGTGTACTGGTGTTTTACAACTTTCTGAAAAGTTATTTTTACCAGAAATTAATTTTTATTTTTTACTACATATTCATTAAAATTGCCTTTATTATAGTGCCATAGTGGTATAATATTCTCACTTTAAATAAACAGGCCATGGTATCTAAGATTTATCATTATTTTGGCTATGATGATTTTGCAAAAGATTTATTAGATTGGCCTTGATAGTATAATATTTGAATTTTGAACTAACTTTAGATGGGTCATGAATCATGAATTCATGATATTCTTACTAAAGATTCTGGATTCATGGGATAGGCCATGATAAACAATTTCAGATAGGCTATTAAAAATAATTTTGATTTTTACCATGAACATATCGTTCTAATCTTAAAACTAATATCACAATTTCATGCATCTTGAAAACACATCCATTGATATATCAAACGCAAATTCAAATTGTTTGAGATTGGCCATGAATCATGATGGTTTTTAAGTTGATCAGAACCAATTTCACAAAAATTCAATCGTAAATGTATAATGTTACAGTTAATTGGAATCATAACACTTCTATACCAACGCAAATTTATTAAAAATCCTCTCTATTATGTTAAACACTCACATACTTATTAATTATTATATTTAAAATGCTAAGTAATATTTGAAAATTTAAATTTATTTGGCTGTTTATTTTAATACTATTGTAACAATTTTTATAAAATAAATAACACAAATAAAATTGATATTAAAATTAATAATGACAAAAAATTTTAAAAAGACAAAATTGTACCATTGAAAATCCTCTTTATTTACTTATCAGTAATTCAAATTATAATAAAGTAAAAAAAGCATAACTAAATTTAAAAATTGAAATTAAGGTTCTAAATAATTTTAAAGACGAATAGAAAATCACTTAATATAATATAATATACAAAATTATTTTTTAACTTATGGGAACTACATTCGTAATATAAGAATTTAGTAGTAATATGATGAACTAATGTACTAATTAATCTATATTCTATCTCAAATAAGAGTAACCTCAGATTGCGACCTATTTTTGTCCGTATTAGTCAGACTACACACATCGGTTTTCTTTGCCAGCTTTCGTTACCAAAAATCGGACACGCCCAAAAATTTGATTTAGTGCGTTATAGTAAGTATCTCAGTTGTGTTAGAAAAATAACGTGGTGGCAAGCCTTGAGACTGCCACACTCTGCGTTTGTTACACACACACATGGCCGGCAACAGTTACTCATATTTGAGAAAGAGTATAGTGATTCAATAAGGATTTTTAAAACTCAGATTTGAATTCACTGAAAATCTACTCTACTAAATAAAAGATTTAGTCACTATGATAAAAAAATTAATTTAAACATACTAAAAATGTACAAATAAAAGAACTTGAGTAATTTTAAATAAGACTGATCGATATATAATATGTTATATTAAAAAGAGAATAAGAATGAATTACCAAGTTATATGTTTATATGATTGACAGAGATATTAAATCACATATTTCTATTCCATTGAGGTAGTACTACACCTGAGTATGTTGTTCCTATCTTACAAATATGCAACATATAAGATTTGTGTTTAGAAGATCCATCATGTGTTGTAGGTTTAAATTTTATAGTTAATTGGTCTATTTTCAATTTTAAATGTTAGAATATTATCTGAGCCAGTGGATCTCAATCTTATTATATTTGATTACTCCCTTCAAAGTTGGAAAATTTACGTGTACCACTTAATGAAATAATCTTTTTTTCTTATCAAAAATGTATATGTTATTTTTACGTCATATTATATGGAATTTTATTTTAATAGGAACTACAAAATTATGACAGTATAAGCATTTAATGCACAAAAATTAAATTAAATATATCAAATAAATCAAATAATATTTAATGTGAGCGCCATTCCATTTTTTTTACAAAGGAGATTTTTTTCACATACCATAGGTTGGAAAACACTGATCTAGGCCCTAGATTATAGGCCATTATTCATGATTTAAATTTTTGTGAATTATAAGTATGTGATATATTAAAATGCTCATAAATAGCTTTAAAATTTAAATATCAATAAATCTTATGTATAAATAGAATTCTTATCATTTAAATGTTAAAGTAGATCAATAAATAAATTTACCATGTATTAAAATTAACAAGATAAAATGGATTCTAATCCATTTAACCTTATTAAAATTAACAAGATAAAATGGATTCAAATCCAATTAACCTGGTGGAGTCATAGAAACAATACAAGCGGCTATAGCATGATCTAAAGAGGACATCATACTCGGATGTGTTGCTTTAGTCTAACTCACATGTAACATCCCAAATAAATTACCAGATTCTTGCTACAATTTATTTATTTATAGTTAATATTACAGAGAATTTATCTATCATCGAATTTGTAGAGAAGAATATAAACTGTGCTCGGGTAAGGGGCTTTTTCATATTTTTATTTAAAAAAAAGTTATATGATTAATTTAAGTGGTCTTCATAACAAATTTGATAATAAGTAAATTTTCTCTAATATAAACTAAAAATTAACTGTATTAAGAACCTGATAAATAGATTTGCAATGTTACATATTATGTGGGATGTGTAAGACAGAGACAACGAATGTCAGTATAATGTCCTCTCAAGATAATTATTATATTAGTCAATTTTTGTTTTTTTAATTTCATATTTTGAAGCAAACTTATTTCTGAAAATAATTTTAAAAAAAATAATTGAATATTGAATGGTTGGTAAATTATTCATAATAATTTAACATTCTGATCATATAGAATAATACACCAGTTGTAATTTGTTTTATCATTAAAGTGATGACTTTTGGGTATAATTGATAAGACTTACTATTAATAGTAGGACTAAGCTTCTTTAATGAACGTGATAGTCGTCTTGTTGGTATAATTCTTTCAGATGATCCATCTAAATCTGCTAAATCACCTCCAGGTCTGATACCATCACTAAACATAACCTGTTTAGGAACATCTGACTTTACTCGTCCTAAAATCAATAAAATTATTGATGATCAATAAGTTAGACTGACTATATTTAAAATGTCTATATATGGTATTTATAGGTATTTTAAATAATCTGACAATAATGTGTTGTAAATTATTAATAATGTAGTAATGTATTATTATTATTGTAATAATTCAGAAAATTAATAAAAATTATAATTATTTAAATAATAGGTTATAATAACACAAGAATCATTCAATTCATATACTTTTGTGGATAAAAACATTAAAAATATAAAATGTTTGAAAATTATTTTGAATAGCAATAATTTAAATGAAAACAAAAAATAAGGTAGAAGAGGAATGTTATACAAGAAAAATTACAGCAAAATATGCTTTCTAACCAATATAAAGATACCTCGTTGGAAATTGTAAAATTAGAAGTTAAAAAAATCATTTATTTAAAAAATTTAAAATTATATTTATGTTGTTAGTTAATGATTGTTTAACTATTTAGTTATCTTTACATATTACTAAATCGATTTACCTGTCTTAATAATTTTAACTTTAAATAATGTAATAATACTAACAATTAAATACTGTTATTAAGTATTTATTTAGAGATTTTAGGTACTGAAATTTAACTGTGCAGTAGTTAACCATTAATAAATAACTATACTAGAGACATGAATGTATAAGCTAGTAAATCAAAACATATATGTAAAATGGAATGTTGAATTATGCATAATGTAATGTACCTTCTCTTTTAAGTACGCTCACAGGAACTAAAACTGATGGCACGGGTTGATTTTTAGAATCAGTTACTTGTTGTAATGGTGGAACTGTTGAACAATATTCCATGGGATTATTTGGGTTTGGATGTTTAATTGTAGCTACTTTTTGTTCGACTTGAGATGCTGTAATAAATTTGGGATGTTTTAAATTAAACTTTATCATAAATTAAATCATTATTCATTAATGTTTAGAATAATATTTTACCTCTAGCGAGTGTGTTATAACACTGCTGACAAACTCGTCCTTCATTATTATTCATGTATGATAGGCGAGCTCGTAAATTACAACATTTCGAACATAGAACCTAAAAAAAATCATTGTTAAATATATTCTAAAATTACTTTCAAAAGTTATCCAATTTACTTCACCGCAAGCTCTACAGTGATGCCTGCGTTTAACAACAGTAAATTTCAATTGACATCTCATGCAACTTTTTGCTGCTTCATCTGGTACCCAATATGGTTGTAGTTTACCAAGTCGACGTTCAATTAATGATAGTGCACAGTCTGAATCTAAAATGCAATATTTAAATGTTAAATAAAGATTTATTTAGACCTAACAATAAAGCAATTTAATTTACCCGTGCTTAAGGTTGACGGTAGTTCAATTTCACAATTTGTTGCTCCATTTAAATCAAGCGTACTAGGTCTTTGTAAATGGTTTTCTTCCGCATTTTCTATAGTATCACCAATCACTTCAGATGGTAGGGAACAAGTACTCTGAGAATCTAAAGAGTCAGTGACAGTATTGACACTTACTTGATTATCGTCTTTTAATAATATTGTTTCAGTTGATTCTATACTACACAATGAATCTGTAGGTTCTTTTTCCAGTGGATAAACATATTCAACTTGTGACTCTGATAAAAGTGCTTTGTCTTCTATTATAACTTCATTATTAGAGTTTTTTTCTAGCAATTCTTCATTTATCTGTTGGTTAAAAGTCTGAATTATTTCATTGTGTTGAAATTCTAATTCTAACTTTGAATCAGGAACAATGGGTAAGTCTGGAATGTCATTGTGCTCATATACATCTTTTTGAGATTTGTCTTTTGTAACTTCACGTTCAATTTCAACATCTAAAATTTTTTCCAACTCATTTTCTAATTGTTTGACAGTTGTACTTTCCTCAAAACTGACTTCTAACTTTGACGAATCCTCAAGTATTTCTTCAAGTATTACTTTTTCTTCTTCAGAAAGCAGTAACTGTCCATTTACATCCTCCTGAGGTTCATCGCAGTTATTGTTTGAAAGTGATTCATTGGATGTTTCAGATGAAATTGTATCTTTTGTTTCCGATATGCTATCATCACATATCAATGGTTTTTCAGCAATTAATTCATCAGAAAATTCAGAGCGGGGCGATAGGACATCGGTTGAACTGCTACAGTTGTAATTTACTGACAACAAGTCATCTCGTTCTTCATATTCTTGAAGACACTTATAAAGTTCTAAATCTGAAAAATCGGCGTTTGTGCTATCTATATCACAAATCTCTGATGTGTTTAAAGACTGTAGTTCACTAGATATTGTACAATCATCTTTGGATGAATCAGGTGAGGTAATCAGAACAGGACAAGATGCAACATCTGGTAGCCTTTGGATGTTATCGATTGAATAGTTTTTATCGCTTTCTTTAGCTGAATCATATGATTCTAATAAGTCTGGACGAAAGTCTTTTAACATTTCTTGACCGTCATAAGGGTCTGGGGGTATATTTAAATTAAATGGCTTTGTATTGATATTCATCGACTACATCTATTACACTATTTAATGATTTTTCATTTGAAGGCAAATCTATATCCAATAGTGGTGTAATTTCTTCAGGATCAACAGATTCAACAAAACCATTTTGTAATAAATCAGACTTAACAGATGTAGTAGCTGATGGTTCTATACCAAAATCAGCATCAGCTAAGTTTATAGGTTCAAATGCAGGACGACGATAACTTGATGCTGGTAACATTTTTCCACTAATGGCTGGAGCTTGTGGCTAAAATATTTTATTATAAACCTATGTTCAAAATTATTACTTAATCGAACTAAATAATTACCTGTATTGCTGGTACAACATTGGACCGTCCATTTAAAATGGATGCTTGGAGTTGTTCTCTTTCTATATTAAAATAGTGAACATTACACTCTATAGATTATGATTGTAGGAATAACGACAGTCAAGTCATCATTGTAAACTTACCCTCGTTGAACTCAAATTCGTCTAGTACTTTGTCTAAATCAACAGTAAACTTTTCCATTATATTTTAGTTGTCCGTGACAAACGATTCAGATGAAAACGTTTATCCCATCATTGATTTGAATCTACATTGCTAGTTAAAAACCTTAGAATTACGTAGTTAAAATAAGTTTGTACAATTTTGCATACCAACCATATCTACTCTATAAAAACCACTAAAAAAAATTAGTACTTGAAATCCTTTTGTATTTATACCTATGATATTTAAATTACGTCATATAGAATACAAACTGTAGCACCATTAAATAATAACAACAATTATACACATTTTATTCGTACATTTTTTAACACAAATCGCTAACATCGAAGTTTCTTTATCACGCATAAATGATATAATATTTACTGATAAGTGATAACAGATGATTATCTCAGTTTATGACACGGTCAAAGCATAGAATACTATGGTATTCTATGGTCAAAGCACGGAACAATTCTAAATGTTGAAGTATGCCGTATGGTTATAACTTATAGCACGATAAAGGTATATTATCTTTAATCGTGGGTTATAGATAGAATGGATCCGATATAACTACAGAATTGACATTTTTATCTATTCTGTTATATAACCTTTGAGTAATACTAGTAATACTTATAATAATTACTATAATTTAGTAATACCAGGCCGAGGTATGGAACTATATAACTAATTTATATTGAAAACCTAGATTAGATAATATAGGTATAACAATAAGGCTCTCTATAACTAACCATAGAGTAATATAATTACTCTATATAAATATGTGTATAATATATAATATAGTATAATATAGTAGGTATATAATATCCACATCTGTGGTTCCATTCCATTTACCCAGTGGCGTATTTAGTATTTTTTGTAGAGAGCGGATGACAGTCGTAATTTGTAAGCTCTCATCTGTGAGAGCTTACAGATTACGATGTAATAATTATAATGTAATAATACATACGTATTAAAGAGCCATGGGGGTGGATTTGTCCTCATATCCGCGCCCGTAAATACGTCCATGCATTTGCCCACAATGCTAGGTAATATAACTAATAGAACTTTTGGACTTTGGGTAAAAAGTAAATAATTCTATCAGACCCCAGAATAATCCAAAAAAATCGAAAAACATAGGTACATTTTTACTCAAAACCAGTTTTTGATCAAACCGTTTTTATTTTTCAATTATAATTCAAAAATGAATAACTTAAGAGCCTTGAAATTTTCACCAAATATTCATAGTTATTAAAATTTTACTCGACAATATACATTATATCATCATGATGATT
>NC_042494.1:34747410-34748145 GCF_005508785.2 Acyrthosiphon pisum | reverse complement strand
TGCACAGTGGCGTATTCAGGAATTTGTTATGGCGAGGGTCCAGATAATTTTCAGAAAATTGAGCCGTAGGGGGCAAAGCCTCCCACACCACCTGATTACTCTTTATTAAATAAATATACCATATTTATAAGACAATTTAAAATTTTCGAGTTTTTAATTGGTATTAAATAATAATATGTACAAAACAAATTTAAAAAAGCAGGTAAGTGGATGTCGCTCTACTGTACAGTAGGTTACAAGTGGGTAAATGTATGATGGATTGTATTACACTTGAATTCAATGATATAATATCATTGTAAAAGGAAAACGATTCTGAGCGGAGATGGTTTGTCAGTCTGGATATTTTATATTGTTATTATTTATTATAGTCCGTAAGTTGAATTAATATTGAAATATATTTTTTGTTTATATTCTCTATTTTGTTTATTGTCTATGATGATAAACAAAGCTTTAGAAATTAAAATCTCATTTTTAGAGGTTTTTTGTAATTTGTCGGTGGTTTTTCCCGTGACATTAAATAACTATTGAGGAAATCAAAAAATGACCTGCTTAAAGTACCATCTTAATACAATTTGCTAAAAGATAAGATAGGTACTACATATTGAAATCAAAGCACTCCTTCTGGTAGAAATTTTGTATACAGGGATAAAAAAAAAAAAAATAATAAACACCATTGTAAAACAACTAGCTTCATCGCTCCGCTCAGAATCTAATATAGTTATGTTCTTAACTTTT
>NC_042494.1:34744013-34744742 GCF_005508785.2 Acyrthosiphon pisum | reverse complement strand
TTTAATTAAAAGCAATTCAAATGATACGGGGTTGAAAAGTGACTGATCCAGCGTTTAAAAAATATTTAGTAAAGTAATCGCGAACATCAATTCCTTGATGGCGAGCTTCTGCATTTCTGTAGTTTTGAATACCCTCTAAAGGATTACTAAGTGTATAAAAAAAAAAAAAAAATTATTTAAAAATATATCCGTCTTCTGCGCACATAATTATGAAGAATACAACAAGTTTTCACAATAATATCCGTAAAATCAGGCTCAACTAGTACTGGAGTGTGCAATACTCTCCATTTATTAGCGAGAATACAAAACGTACAAAACGTACTGGCTCTCGACAATCTATAATTAAATATCATCCGCTTATCTGTGAGTCCACGTCCCGGATACGATCTCAGTAAATTTTTATGGAGGCCAAACGCTTCATCAGCAACTATAACAAAGGGATGTGGGGAATCCGTGGTATTGGGTAAACAAGTTGGTGCTGGCAGATTAAGTTCTTCAGAATAAAGTTTTTTTCGAAAGGACAATCTTTAAAAACTGTAGAATCACTCTCTCTACCATAGGCACCAACATCAATAGTCGTAAAACAATAATCTGCGTCGACAACGGCCATTAATACAATCGAGAAATACTTCTTGTAATTGAAAAACATAGTTCTCTCATTTTTTGGATTGATACATCTTATATGTTTCCCATCAACTGCTCTAATACAGTTGGGGAAATTAGTTTTTA
>NC_042494.1:34742685-34743913 GCF_005508785.2 Acyrthosiphon pisum | reverse complement strand
GGACGTCTGGTGGTAGTTGTAGTTGTAGTGGGACGTCTGGTGGTAGTTGTAGTTGTAGTGGGACGTCTGGTAGTAGTTGTAGTTGTAGTGGGACGTCCCGGTGATATTGTTGATGATGATAGATGTCTTTCTTCCTAATAAATAGATGAACAAAGAGCCGTCGGGCAAAATATCGGTATCCCCTCGGGGGATGTTTGGTTTGGTTTTATCGCGTGCCAAAATATCTGATAGCCCATTGCACAGCCTTACTTTTAAATTTTTTTCCTTTTACCGGCTTGCTAATCACCATATGTATTGATCTAACCATATTATTGTCTTGGTCGTCCACAACGTATAACTGTGGGCAGAACAGAAAAAGACAGTGATAGAGAAAAAGAAAATTAATCAACCATAACTAATATACATATAATTATATATATAAAGTATACTGAAATCCACCCACAATCTCCATTTACGTCGACGAAGTTTTGTTTTAGACCTGCAGAGTTCGCAGTAAGATTAAATATGATACGAGTGGTATTAGTGTAAATACAGTTATATGATGGATAATAATAAGTTATACCGCTAGTAACAATGGTACATTGAATGATATATTTTTCGTTCAATATTTATATTTTAAAAGTCACGAGGACAGTTGTTGATTGGTGTTGGTCATATATTAGATATTATATTTAACATAATAAATTAAATTTGTTCATAAAGAAATGTATATCACAATATTAATATATTATATGGGAATCATCAAACCGTTTAATGGTATTTATTTATTTATTTTAGATTTAACGGATGCAGGCCCAATTACATATAATAATAAAAAAAATCGATCGTTAGAATGGTTTAAAGAAAACAGCAAAACAATATACAATAATTAATATACCTAAGAATGGACTTACAATAACTTTTAAATGAGTTAAAGGTTGGGGATAATAACAGATCAATTTTTAATTCATTAATAGTTTTCATAATTCTGTTATGGGAGGTATTACTTGTATAGTAATGTTATTGCTAAGATAACAAGTATTTATAGACCGGGTGTTTCGATCAGGAATATGAAAAGAGAAACTACTCAAAAAAACATTACAATCTATATTACCGTTGAGAAGCTTGTATGAGAAATATAAATCTAATAGTAAACGACGCTCCTCACGTAGAAGTGAGTGTACGAGAATGGGCAGGCTCTCTAGATATGAAACATTTAAAAGATAGGAAACCTTAAACATTTTTTGTT
>NC_042494.1:34735704-34742585 GCF_005508785.2 Acyrthosiphon pisum | reverse complement strand
TACTCCAAACCTTTCGCTATACAATACACAGAAAAAATACAATTTGTTGGCCCATACATATCAGATGGACAGACATATATTATTTTTATTTTATACTTTAAAACTTGTAAAATTACCCTATAGCGAACCACAAAATGTCATGAGAGGGGGTTAAAAATACATAATATATATTTTTAATTTGTTAGATTGGTATATTATTGTTAAATAGTATTATTAAAATTTGTATTAATTCTAAATAAATTATATCACTTGATATTAACACTTAAATGCTGTTTAAAAAGGGAAATCTAAATCCATGGCCCCCTCAATCCCCTCCACCCTCAATTCCATCAACACCCTCAACACCACTAAAGGATGAGTCACTAGAATAACCATATTATGTTTGTCTTCAGTTAATGGATATTTCAGTTTAGAATTATTTTCCAGATTCAAAATCTGTTAATGATTTATTATAATTAGTATATTATTATGATTGATTGGGTACCTAGAGAAATAACTTTATGATTAATAAAATCGCATCTTAGATTTTATTTTAAATGCAGTATTATTATAGGAAGTATAGAGTTATATTTCTTAAATTCGCTATCTTAATATTATGTATTATACGCTATAGCTGATGATGTAATAATATATTATACTTACGAATTATGATTTATTAACAATAATTATTGTATCATAATTAATTTTGACTTTTTTTTATACATTTTTTTTTAATAAGAAAAAACAAAGAATTGTAATATAAATATTATTACATGTATAATATATAATACGTGCTGCCTAAAATTTTTGAATTAAAATACAAAACAAAAGCGTTTGATTAGATATGTATTTTTGTTGGTAGTGAATACTTTACTGCATTATAACTTATATTTATTACGTGTTATCTTTCTTCGTGGTCTACAATTAATATTGTAATTTACTTGAAAGTATTTTCTAAATGGGTTTTGAACCCCTAAAATCCCTGGTCGTGAACACTTATATACTTACCCTCGACCGTCGTATTTCTAAGTGCACTAATAAAACGAGCAAGTGTTAACACGATTTTTCACTACCTCACTTCCCCCTTACACATTATACACTTCACATGCATGAATATTCCAAACACAAAGAATATTTTAGCTTAATGCTAATTTGTTTGTTTTTAAATACGCCTTAATGTTACTACATTAGTATAATATATTATTAGATATAACCACATTTGATATATTATGCGTAATACCTAATTAATGTTAATAATATATAATTATATAATAAACGTTATTATATGAATTGAAGACGGCGACTGTTACAATACTAATAGTATTATGCGAGTATATTGAGTGTAATGCGATGACTATAATATTATACACGGAATGATATATTATGTTCAATCTACCTATGTATTATATTAATATTTTACGAGGATGAGAGGGGCGGCTACGGTGCATATATATGCATATATGAGAGAGACGCGGTATGGACGTATGATACATAATATAAGGCTGGAGGTGTATAATATAGGGTATAGGAGGGGTTGGAAAATCTAAAGCTAGATACAGCAGGCTTATGGCCATCGTAGCGTAGTATGCCATTAATTTTATCTTGAATTTGATCCCCGGTGGTTTTCTAAAAGGGCATTTATTTGTGTACCGCGCATGTAACGTCCGTATATGGTAGCCCGTATAATGAACGGAATCAGTGAAATATTGCACTGTAACCGCCCGGGGGCAACAGATGCCATTACGAAACCCGTAATAAAATTTTATCTCTTACGCGGTGGCGGTGGTGGAGCAGTGGCGTTGTTGGACGGTAGCGGTGGTGGTGCTTGGTGGTGGCCGAGTTGGTGGAAGAAGCGGTGTTAGAGGAGGTGGTAGAGGCGGTGGTGCTATATAGTGGCGTTCTCGCGTCGTGGATATCATCCTTATTTTATATTGTTTTGCGACACACCGGGCGGCCCGCCACAACCTTCAAGCTGATGCAGGATTGGGGGAAAGGGTAGATTATGTTGGTGGCAACACCAGACTTATATATAATAATATTAATAATATGATGTATAATAAAATACCAGCTATAATAATTCAATAGATTTCTTTTTTTTCGTTTTTCATTACCTAGTTTATGTCACACATTTGTGTAATTATTGTACAGTTATTTATTTTTTTAAATACTCGAGACACTCCTCTCCCTTGCACCCAACAACCCCTTGACATTTATTTATTATTTGTTTTTCTTTTGTGATACCATGGTCGTTTTCAATGAAATTTAGTTAGGGTTATGACTTATATGTACTAGAGTACGACTTACGTTATCATAAAACGTTTAATAACAATTTTAAGGAAAAATAACTCACCTATATAATAGGGCCCAACGTGTTTAATATATAAATATATTATAATATATATTGTATTATAAAGTGAAATTTTATAAATTTGTTATAATATATTATCTAGGTAACTTAAATTTAATACGCGTAGATAATTTTAAAAATAAAGTTATTTGTATACAGTTGTAGATATCGTATAATAACGATGAACATAGATCAACCATGCACCTACATCATTATATTTATTATAACCAACTGTAATATTAATAATCTTGAATCTTTAATAAAATACATAATTATGTCATTGTTAGTATATCAACAATCTTACATTTTATGTAATTTTATTATTCTTTTGGTGGATTCATTTCATATTTTTTATATAGAAATATGTAAGTATGATAATTGATAAGTAAGTAATTTAAATTGTTTACCTTATAAGCATGGTTTATTAATCATGATACCTACTAAATTAGTATTATGGTGGTTATAATGATAACCAGACAACCATTTATAAACATATAAAATTATTTTATAAAATAGTTAAAAAAAAAAAGAAAAAGAAAACAGATTATTGTACAACCAATATGTTCCTGAAATATTAAAGTATTAACAAAACACTTAGCCAAGCTCCGTGTAAAAAAAAAGCTAAGTATGAATAAAAAATTAAGCACACAATAAATAAAAAGTGGGTAAGTGGATGTCACTCTGCTGTGCAGTAGGTTACAAGTGAGTCACTGTAATTTGCACATTTTCGTGATTTCTACGTATTTTGTCAACATTTTAACTTATAATGCTTATAAAAAAAGATTGTGACTATGTATTTTTAATATTATTCAACTTTCATTGTAAAAATATATTAGGAGCCTAATATTCAATTTTCAAGCTTTTTGACGCAACAAATAAAATTTTATTGACATAATATATAGAAAAAAAAAACCAAAAAAATTAGAAAATGTCCGTAAACAGCTTAAAACAAGTCAAAATATTTTGAAAATCGTATGGTGTATAGAAAATTCTAATATAAACATTCAGCGAAGATTGCATTTATCTACAGTCATTTATTTTAGAGGTATGCCAAAAATAAAATAGATTTTTTCAAAAACCGTTTTTTCCTTAATTTTTTTTTGTTTCATGGTGATTTAGAAAACTACTGTGAATTTTAAAGTATGCCCTCCCGAATGCACCAACTAAACTCACTTTCCCATCGAACTAAATGTACAGATACAAAAGTAAAAAACACAGGTATCATTTTAAAATTAATACATTCATCGCTTTGCTCAGAATCTAAAACGGCTTTAAATGTTGTGATATGATTTTATAGCTAATAAGTGTTTGAACTATAGATATCATTTATGTTAAAATAGTCTGCTAAATAATTTGACTCTTAGCTCGTGACTTAAGTTAAACATTTTAAAATACTGTAGCATAAATAGTACCTACTTAATAATATACTCTACTATTATTGAAATAGGTAGTACTAGTGTATTATTAATCTAAAATTAATTTAAAAAGTGTTTTAAATTCACCAAGCTAAGTTCAATTATTTAGTAGACTATTTTAACATAAATTATATATATAGTTCAACGACTCAGCTATAAAATTATATCAACTTTTAGAGCCATTTTTTTTTTTGAAGTGAAACTTCTTTACGCAGGGTAGTGAGGAAAAAAAAGCGAACGGGTGGCCGTACGAACGCCGATCGTACGAACGCGAACGTGTACATGTCCGTGTGCGCAGCCGCGGATTGTCGTAGCTGTATTTTGTAAACGGCTATGGGTTGTGGGTGGCCACGTATATAACATACCGAAAGTTACCCCCCCTTTTTTTTGATTTAATTATATCTCTGTCCGGTTTAAACTTGGGTACCCCGTTTTTCCCCGGACAATTTTTTTTTTTAACCTTATAAATAGCCCCCCCCCCCCCCCGTCAAAGTTATTTCGGAAAAACTCGAGGTGTCATCCCACGTTTCTGAAACTCAAGTTTTCTTATAGTATTTAGGTCAGTGATGAAATTCAGCACTTTTTTCGTGACTGTACGAGACGTTTTCCCCCGTCTTCCGGGGCGAAATTAAGTTGAAATAAAGTTCAAAATTTGCGTTTTTCGGGGTGTTTCTTCACGGACACTTTTTTTTAAGCACGTCGAGCCGTTTTTGTAGTCGAGCCTTATAGAGGGCTTTGCGCTGTATAAATTGGTACCGATATCAACGTTATCCGACTTTTGGTTGGGGAGTTATGATTTATATAGTGTTTTTTGTTTTTTAACAAATATATTAAATGAAATAATAATTTAATGCAGAGAAAAAAAAATATTTACTCGATATTATATCGATAATATTCAGTCGCAAGTGTACGTTTCGTATTTCAGTTATCATATGCCAATCATAACTACTATACCGATTGAACAAAATGATAATCAATCATTAGGATAAAAAAATAAAAAAAAAATAAAAAATATAATTTACATTGTTTCTTTTCTTTCTTTATTATCCTCATTACCCAAGTCCCCAGTCTATCCATGCCTTTCTTTCTTTTTCACTCACTCACGTGTACCGTTCAAAAGAAGTTTCACTTCTCACGCGCGTACTGGTAACACACACACTTTTTTTTGGATGGGGGGGGGGGGTTTAAACATAATAAAATTATGATATACGTTTATGATTAATTTTTAAATTACCATATTATCTATATTATATTATAATAT
Source organism: Acyrthosiphon pisum (assembly GCF_005508785.2). Classification (NCBI taxonomy): domain Eukaryota; kingdom Metazoa; phylum Arthropoda; class Insecta; order Hemiptera; family Aphididae; genus Acyrthosiphon; species Acyrthosiphon pisum. The sequence continues at coordinate 34,737,583 of NC_042494.1, read as the reverse complement.
GATGTAGGCCATTGGGTAATGACTAATGACATGTGTAAGACAATATTGTGGACTGTGGTTATAACAATAATAATAATAATAATAATAAAAGTAAAATATTAGTCTGACTTTAAAAATTACATCTTTGAAATTATTAACATTGTTACATTTTATGAGTATAAATGATAAATTATAATTTATAAGTATTCTTAAATCTATTAAGTATAAAAGTGTAACAACGAAATGGACGCAAAAAGTTCTGTAAAACAACTCAGAAAATTGATAAATTTTATAAAGTTTATTAATGGAATATTAATGTTCAAAGAAAAAGTTTCTTTATGTAGTCTATGCGGCCAAGTTTTCTAAGCTAATGAACAAATTAATTAATTTCTTACTATTCTATTACATAATACTGTTTATTAATAAATAACTTGATTTTAATTTTTAATTAAATATTAAAGAATAAACAGTTATAGGAGTTGGATTAGGTAAAAATAAATGAATTTATCACACTATAGTTATTAAAATATGAAAACAGAATTAAGGTTTATTATACAGTATGGTATACAATATGTCGCTATTATTGTATAACACAATATATTATTTTATAGTTGAAAACAATATAAAAATTATAAAAGGCAAAAAGCCTACCTAAGTTTGATATGTAAATTTAACTATTTTTGGCTAGTATTTTGGGAAAGGGAATTTCGCAAACTATAACTGGTTGTCATGCAAAACTTTTTTACTAACTTTTGGAAAATATACTTGACTTTAAAAACAACCTATATATTTAATAAAAAACAAAATCTTCAAACAAAATATTACTTGTTTTGTATTTTGTTGTTGTTATATCAAATAACTTTTCAAACACCGATGGTTACAACTTTAGTATTTAAAATCCACATTATCATTATTATATATCACCCTAAATATTTGTGTAGCGGTTACTAAGTGAAATATGGTAATTTGTAATACTATAATATTTATGCATGTATATCATAGCAGTAACGAGAAGCTGCTGTTAAATAATTGTATTGAAATATAGTAGTGCAATATACTGGCTCCAAAACACGACACATATTTGAAATACAACAAAAGACTTATGTGTGTATGTCTATAATAGCAAAATACGCGAGGGATACATTTAGATAGCAATTCGATACCAATGATACCATTGCGGTTGTGGTGGGTACATATAAAATAGTACGTAATGTAAACGTCCGGAGAGATGGCTCCACAATGTCGGAACGACACGTTTGCGAAAAAAATATCAATAAAAACATAGATAAAATTTCTAAATTCGGAAATAAGTCACATGACTTAAATTATGTGGTATATACTTGTATTTTATATCATATACATCATATACATACCACTACGACAGAACATCGATATTATTACTGTATGGCTGTATAGGTCAGGAACGGCATGATAAAAAATTTTTGCATAGATAAAACGTTGTCTGAACAGTTGGCATTTGGAATACGGTAAGGAGAGCTGCATATTATAGAAACTTCAAACTGTATACTAATGTTGACTTTTAGTATAACGAGCATATATTATGAAAAGTTAGTATCATCTATACTATTATATAATGAGGATTTGTTAGTTGACGTTGTTGAGGGTAATCTCTGGAACTACCGAACCGATTTCGAAAATTCTTTTACCAACAGAAAGCCACATTTTTTTTGAGTGACATAAGCTAATTTAAAAAGGGAATTGATCATCCCCCGGTAGATGCTGAAACAGGAATTTTGAGATTTACGATAGAAATTGTTGATTGTTAATGGTTGCTATGGGTTATAGGAGTTGAGAATAATACTACCTAATATAATAACAATATAAAATTTCCAGACCCATTAACTGTCCCGCTCAGAATCGTTTTTTGTATACAATGATA
>NC_042494.1:34701555-34735604 GCF_005508785.2 Acyrthosiphon pisum | reverse complement strand
TGCGTCCGCCCTTGCTTGTAATTGTTGCTGCTTTTGCGTATTATGTTACAATTCAGGCAGCTTAGTCGTAAGTCTAAGGGCAATTTTGTACACCCCCCGTAAAATATTTCTGGATCCACCCCTGTCTTTATATAATAGTATAGACTAGAGTATAGAAATAGATTACAGTAAATTAATACATATCCCCACCATGCCTTGAACATGTGAAATTTATTGTTTTTTTAGACATCAAAATCTGAAATGATGAGTTCGAATACATGCGTAGATGAAGAATTTTTGATAAAAGTTGACATCTAAACGGGCTGTACCATACAGAGCGACTTTTCTTGTATTTTTTTTTTTAATTTTATAAGATCTGGAAGTACTTACCTGGCTACCTAATTAGGTACACTGACACATTACAGACAGACATACCTACCTATTTATTTAGATACTTATTCGTTAATGTCCATTTGTTTAACTTGTGTGTGTGCATGTGTAGAATGGGTATAACTGTAGTATAACAAATAAAAGGCGTAATAATGATTATATGATTATAATAAATAATTTTGTTACAAAAAAACTGAAAGAACTGACAGCGATTTTATGTTCTTTTTGTAAAATTTTTACATTAACATAATATGTTACTGGAAGACATGAGTTATACATATGTTTGAATACATGTATGTACGTATATGCTTAAAAATAGTAGACGTTCGTTCAATAATGAACATTCCACGTTGAGTTATTAAAACATTAAGTTCTATAATAATAATTATTCTAAATCGTTAAGCCTAGATATTAACAATATTTATGTATAAAAAAAACATGATATTTATGATATAACTGACAGGTAACAATAGGTAGGTAAACCTACCAAAAAAAAACCCGCCGCACATTTTTTTATTGCGTTTATAAAGTTAACAATTTAAATTTATTAAAAAAACAAAGAACAAAATTTTCTATTAGTTGAGGGTAGGAAACCAAATATTTGCCTATCAGACAAATTAAGACAAAACGTGTCTTAAACGATAATAATGTTTGAATAGCGATAAACTCTAATAAAAATCTTTCTAATGTATCTATTAACTAATACTAGGTCAACAAATAACCTATGCCTACACGTTTTTATTTATTTTTTTTTTAACAATAATTGCAGATACTGATTTAGACTATAAACTACCATTTAAAATATCAAACAAATAAAACGTTAAATCTGTCTTGGGATCGAAATCAAATTCAAAACATTTTACACGGACATCGTGTTTGATGGTGTAAGTGTACGACAGTGGTGCAATAATATAATAACTGTAAACATCGGTAACCCATTACAAAATTCTTAAACCGTAATAATAATAATGACGTATAGGTATTATGATAACAATATTAAATGTTAAACGCGACATATAAACCGAAGAGAAGATCGATACGGCACTATTATAAAGTGTAGCATTTTCTATAAAATTACTATTATATGTGCGTTTTTTTATATAAAGTATAATATATCACGTGGTTTAATATATTTTTTTTATTTTACACGAATTAATAATGAATATTAATATTATGGTAATTAATATACTTCAATCAACGAGAAAACCATAATATTAGCGCGTGTTTTTGTTGTGCAGTTAAAGGTTTAAGTCGACTCAATCGCAAAAAAAGCAATATAATATATGGATAATATTATTCAAACGACGGCTTAATAATATTAATATCAACGAACTCGTATAAAAGTTGCCTTTATACTAATGCGCACGATTCGAAATATCTGATCGACATAAATCTGATGAGATATAATTTGTTTACTTTATACAAATTTTTACTAATCAACGAAAAAAAAGTGAATTACATTAGTTTGTAATATTATATACGATTTTAAAAAATAAATATAAAATTCGCGATAAAAAGAAGAATACGATACTGAGAATTCAACGATAAAAAACAATTGCATTGTAAACTGAATTATATACATAGGTACACACACACACATATATTAAATAATATATAATATACTTCTTAAACGACTCTAACAATTAAATAGTTTAATATAATATACTATTATTATATACACGTACCTATATAATAATAATAATAATAATAATAATAATAATATTATTAATGATAATATTATAGTATTGTGTAATGCACATAAACAAAAAAACACATTATTTTTAACGATAAAAAAACTCAATAGCGTAGGTAGAATACAATATAATATTTTATTAATTCAGAACTACACAAATTCACTAGTAGATAATATTATTATAATAATTTATAGTATAGAATACAGCCATACAGCAGGGAGTTCCACGGGTAAAATGTATCAATTTTTTCTTAAAATTTTAAACGTGAATGTATGGATATTATATATTTAATTCCGTTCTGTAGTACTACACACATGATTTTGGTGTATACAATGTAATATTTGTAGGTAGGTAGCATATTTCGAGAAAATTCATAAGGTCATGTATAGTCGGGGGGATACCGTTTTTGCAATGGATTTCACTGCGCTGGAAAAGCGTACCTATAGCGTTAAAATATTATCATGGTACCTATCTGATTTTGGTTAATGGTTTCTCGTCCCGGTGACACTGAACTTTGTTATTTGTTTTGTTTACGTGGCTGTTTTTGATTTGTCGTGTTTGTGAAAAAAAAATCTCGCGACGATACTCGAATACAATGTAGTACAGTGAGAACAGAACGACCGAGCAAGAGTCCTCGGAAAATTCGTAAAAATATGGAAATATGTGCCCTGGGTAGAATCGGTGACTCTACGCCGCGTAATTATAATACTACTATATATGTACCAGGTACCTATATAACATATAATATCGCAGGTAATCGAAATCAACTACTTTTGTGATAATTTATTTTTCTAACCTAAATACACTTAGAACCCACTTGACTGAGTATTATAATATATTAATATTATTATTTTATATTATCATAATGAACATTGCACTTGCGCCGCGTGAAATATTATAATATGACGTGTTGTTTATTATTATATATTATTATTATTATTATTATTATTATTATTATGAAGTAAATACGATTGCACATTTACCAACAAATTATTGTCTAGTTTTTCTATATAATATCATATCAATTATCATATTAAATTCATTCCCATAAGTACATAATAATTTTTGACGTACAAAAATATTTTGGTATAGTTATGCTACATACATAGTATTATATAATAAATATTATATATAATATATACATATATAATGGAAGATCCATTATACACACACACAATATATATTATTATACTTATATAAATAAAATGTATACAATTCACACGCGATATGAATATTATGTGTACGCGTGTATATGAGTATGTATGCCAAATACTATTATTACAACGATTTAGCGGGGCACTTATAAATTCGAGCGCTGTCCATTATAAACGAATAATACAAATTAAAATAAAACCGTTTAAAGGATCTTATGTAAAAAAAAAGAAAAAAAATTATAACAATTATCATACACTTATAAGTTATTCGTAGAACCGAAGGCGCTGAGGAATTCATCGTTCAGCCGAAGTACGACGATCACGTTATCCATATGGCGGTTACCATGCTCAGTAGTACCAGGTACGAGGTGACTAGTAGCGCCGAACTCGAACCGCACTGTTTGATTTCAATTTCCTAGAAAGTGAAAAGGAAAACATGTCTATCAAAAAACTCTAGACGATATTATAATATATTGACACAAATAGCTGGTGTGACTTAGAAGTTGGTCCCTAGTCTGCCTATAGTTAGTCCCTAATCTTGTCAAATGCTTAGTTGACTTCATTAAGCCTACAATTTATTTTGCATCTGTGTCGGTAAAATAATAAATGAATAAAAATATTAATGAATCTAGGTTTAAAATTTATAGTAGTGAACATCACTGTAGGTAATACTAAAATACTAAAATACAATAAATGTATAAGCAAAACAATAAAATGTCTATTTAACTCTATTATCATTTTATCAACTTTGTTAAAATTAAGTGAAACTTTACATATTTTTATCATACTAATATGTATCATGTATGATAATTAACAAAATTAGCTTAAACAATAACGATTTAAATTGGAACATTTTTTTATTTGCCTCAGTATATGATCCTAAAATCATCAATCATTTTGTTTATATCTATAATGCTTTTTTCTTCCACCGTTCAACGAAAATGTACCTATATTGTGTAACACATGTTCATGTACCTATAATGTTATTGTGTAAAATCATATTTTTTTGTATTTGTGTTTTTGTATTTTTGCGGATCAAATGTTAAAATACTATTATGTCCTGTGCTATGGTATAACTTTACATTTTATCGGACTTATTTACGCTATAATAACACAGACATTACCTAATACCTACCTATATTATATAATATCACAGATTCATAGGAGCTTACGTCCTATATAGCTTTACTAAAACGTTATACTTAAACACCACTTATTATATTAAAAAAAAAAGTGTAAAATAAAATCCGTAGCTATAAGTACCTATGTTATAAAAATTGCTGGTCCTATTGTTTATTATACTAGTTGTCTTACTGACGCCAACACAGTACCTATATCGTCCATATTATGTCACTACTTACTACTATATCTGCATCAATATCTACAGCAACGATAAGTAAACGTTGTTATGACTCATTAGTCATTTATGGGAAACACAAGTACTTTGGTGGCTAGGTACCTATACGTGATTATTATACTTTTATAGGTAATCGAATATTGGGAACCTTTTGAATTAAACTTTTGTTTTCTTCGACCTAGTTTCCACTTCTAACTAAAAAGGTATTATTCACAAATCATAGGTATATGATCATCATACGATGAGTTGTTATTATAATCACTTGTTTCCAATTTAAATGTTTGAAATTATTTAAACAAATATATTATATTATATATATATACAAAATTATTGAAAGTTGCGACAAGACAAACTTATACAAGAGATTATTCGTATTGCACGAAATGACAATATTTTTACGGGAGATGGTATTATGCGCCGGTTTAACAACCTACCTACCTAATTTGCACCACCAATATAGGTAAATAATTTAAGTGTATACCTATGATATCTGCGTTAAAATATTTAAAAAAAAACAATTTGTAATTTACGACACATTTAAATATTAATTTTGTTATTTTATCCATTTTATCCTGGTATCATGTAATTGAATTAAAAATATTATTTAAGATGCTTATTGCTTGCTACAGTGATACCTCTTGATTTAACTCTAAATGATGACCCTGCACTATGTAATCTGAGACACAATTTCAATTTAAATTATTACATAGAATTTACTGGTCAGTAAGTTGTAGCTGCATACAAAACGCGAATAAATAACATGTTAGGTATATGGCACAATAAAGTGGAAAATGAATCATAAAATTCTTCATTTTTACACGTTTTTTTATTAACTGAAACATTAATCGTTTATACACATAGTATGGTATACTTACAATCACAATTAGCAAATAGGTACATTTATATTTTATTTGGGTGGAGGACGATTCCGCAAATTTGCGGAATTGTGTTGTTTTAATAGCCATTGAAATTAGGGGTCGTGGTTGTGAACGGGTAATAGAATACACGGGTACACGGAGCCCGGGCACGCGGGTAAAAATTATATGAAAGCCCGTGTTTTTAATACCCGTGTATATTGCATATTAATTCAGAATTCAAAAATACTTTATGTTACGTTTTGTATATTCAAATAATTGGTTATTTATTAATAATAAAAATTGTATAGCCCTCGATTACCTACCTACCTATTATTTAAGTATGTTATGAATATCTAAAAGTTATGCTTGAAAAACACAATATAATATGATATGCTCTGTTATATTGAGTTCAGAAAGTGGAGAAATCGTTAAGTCAGAACTGCAAAGTAATTTAATACAATTGTATTTGAGTTGTAAATATATGAGTATTTTAGCTCACGGGTATTTAAATACACGGATATTTAAATACACGGGTATACACGGGTATTTTTATTACACGGGCTTTAACCCCGTCTTGCGTAAAAACACGGGTACCCGTGTAGTTCACTACACGTGTAATCGAGACCTCTAATATTGAAATACATACACGATTCTGCAAATTTCATAAATATAGAAGTACACGGTTCCGCATAATTTTAAATGCAACGTTGCCATTCCGAAAACAAAAAATATATTATATTACAAATCATTTTGCAAGGCTGGGAAAGTTAACGATTTTTCAAAATAATTAAGTTAAGTTAAAAATTTTTAAAAAAAGAACTCAATGGTGTCAATATGGAAGTATGTCACTGACTAAATTAATTTCATCTGTAAATGTTAGGATTTGGAAAAATATTGGACTAATTTTATCTCAGTACAGTAGAAATATGTAGAATATTAGATACCTATTTAATATTTGTAGCGTTATTACGTAGCGTAAACGTAATTTACATTTATCTAATATTTTATCTGCAAAATTAAATTGATGGACTTTTAACAATTGGTATTTGATAATGTGGATAGTGGATGTCATAAGAAAAAAAGTGTTTTTGTATCAAATTAATGCTTATGAAATTTCATATAAAATCCGTTATAATTCTATTATTCTAAAATATATCTCATCATAAGGAAACAATATTAACCATAAGCCCAAGTTACAATATAATGTGTAAAATGTAAACTAAAATCATGTTTTCCCAAAGTTTGATTTTCAAAAGCGCAAAGTCGTTTAAAGCACAAAATGATAAGGCTGGGCCTTAAAATTAAGTTAACGAACTACTTACTTTTTTTCAAAGTTAATTATTAACTTAACGAGTTGACGAAACATATACGAGTAACTTTTAACTAACCTTATTTATTTTAAAAATAACTTAACTTAAAGAGTTTAAAAAAATCGTTAACTTGCCCAGCCTTGCATAATGATTTATAATATAATATTATTTCACAATAATATAATTTTGTTTTCGGAATGGCAACGTTGCATTTAAAATTATGCAGAATCGTGTATGTATTTATGAAATTTGCGGAATTGTGTATGTATTTCAATGGCTATTAAAATAAACACGATTCCGCAAATAGTCGGAATCGTGTTATAGCCATAAATATACTGCAATTTGCCACAAGACAACATGGACCATTCAAAGAAATGTTTTAAAATTTGGATTTCTGTCAGAGAGAATAGAAAAAAAATTCTGAAACTGTCAATTTATATAAGTATCGTAGATTTTAATATTTTTCATAAAAAAAATTATACATCTACAATATTGAATTTAGATTTTTTTATTGAATTGCGGGGAGAGAGTAATGCAGTGTTTATCCATTTAAAATTCAGACTTTAGAGAAGTAATATTCGAACTAGGTAATTGTTTTAACATGTATTACCATTTACCTATGAATGTTAAAATCAAAACATAATTGAGCATGTCATCTATAATATTGTGCAAAGTGGTTATTATTCATAACGTAAAATACAAAATGCTAATTTGATGGTATAAATACGGTTGATATTTGAAAAGTTAAACTCATTCACAGTTGCACAAGCAGTCTGCAACTGCCCAACTGGGAATGTTGTAGTGCTAGTGCATTTCGTTTTTTAATAATTTTTTTTGGAAAAACAATTTCAATAATGGCTAGGGTATTCATTTTATTGTCTGTGATCTTGTTCAGTGTCTATATGACAGAACAAGCACACTTTTTGGAAAAAGATTACATCAGCTCAATCAATGCAGTTGCAACAACATGGAAGGTAAGTTGTACCACTTAAATTTTATATTTTGAGTTATGTACCTAATTAATAATTGAGCGTTGATGTTATATTTTATGTTAAAGTAAATTATTTTGTTGGAACACAAATACCCTAAAGTTAATAAGTTTTATTTTTATGTTAGTAAATTATATATATAAAAAGTAATTCAACTTAAAATCAGGACTGACCATAATAGGTACTAATTATAATAAAATAAAATAAAATATATTTTATTCATACTGATAATAATACTGACCTGTAATATATGATAAAGGTACAAACAATTGTTATACATAGGTATATTATGACGTATATGTAACATAAATATTTTAACATTTGCATTAGTTATTTAGAGGGATGTTACTTATTAGGTACCTATAACCTATGCATAAATTAAAATAATAATTATATTATTATAATATATTGTATTCATCATACTTCATAAATACACTAATAGCTTGTTAACAATGTCAAATACTACATTATTAACATTTTAAATTTTAACAAGCTGTATAAGTATAGTGGATGATTCCGAATACGTATAAGCTTATTAGGGTCTTTCTAAATAATATATTTATTATTTGATACATATAGATATAGTATAAATAACTATTCAGCAAGTAGGTAATACAAATTATAATTGACAAGAACAGATAATAAACAGTGATGTTTCTAAATAGATAATCAAATATACGGTGGTGATGTGAGTCTATGCATTATTTTTTTAAATTATACAGTAGATAGTTAAAGGAATTTGTTTCTGGTTTATAGAATATTATAAATGAAAATATATAGATAAAAATGGGTAACATTATAAATTAAATTCTTCTTACACGAAATGCATTCAAATTTAAATATATAAGCATATTATGATAATACAAATATAACTAGATACAAATTCATTAAATATTATGAATTCAAATGAAAAAAAAAGGTTAAACTGGAAATCTACTATACAGCAGTCAGCAGATCTGCGTAACTCGGCATTAAATAGGTCAATATATGAATGATGTGTTAAATTTAAATTGCATACAAACAACGATTCTAAACGGAAACGATATGTTGTATTACTTTCCCATCCTAAGTTAATCTAAAATAACAAGTATATTGATGTATTATTAATATTTTCGAATGACGTTTTTATTTCTCTACTTTATTTAGGCTGGTGTCAACTTCCACCCATCCACACCTAAAGAAGAAATCTTAAAACTTTTGGGTTCCAAAGGAGTCCAAATTCCAACTAAAGCTAACTACAAAATGTACAAATCAGAAGACTTTAACTACGAAAACTTGTTCGGTAGAATCCCAAAGAAATTTGACGCATGAAAAAAATGGAGGAAATGTAAGACGATTGGAGTAGTCCGAGACCAAGGAAATTGTGGATCCTATTGGGTATGTCTGAATATTAGTATTATATAATATACATATACGATGTAGGTATACATATTATAAGTTAATTTGAGACAAAAGTACAATATTAATTTAACTTATTATTTCTTTGACAGGCATTAGCTACAAGTTCGGCATTTGCTGACCGTTTGTGTGTAGCCACAGACGCAAATTTCAATCAACTGTTATCCGCTGAAGAATTAACTTTCTGCTGTCACAAGTGTGGATACGGATGTAATGAAGGATACCCGATTAAAGCTTGGGAACGTTTTAAGAAACATGGTCTTGTCACCGGAGGAGATTATAAATCAGAAGAGGTTAGCAGATTTATTTCAGAAAAGTACTAATATATACGTAAACTATTTAGTCATTCATATTTTTAATAGGGTTGTGAACTATACAGAGTCCCTCTTTGCCCATATGACCAAGAAGGAAATAATACTTGTGCAGGCAAACCTAGAGAAAAAAATCACAGATGCACAAGAATGTGTTACGGAGATCAAGACCTTGATTTTGACGAAGATCACAGATATAGTATGGTTTCTTCAGATATTATATTATATTATTATACATTAATAGTAATTATTAAATGTAGTGTAATAAATTGTAATTCAATAAAATTATGATTACAGCAAGAGACTCGTATTACCTTACATACGGAAGTATCCAGAAAGATGTTATGACCTATGGTCCCATTGAAGCATCATTTGATGTTTATGACGATTTCTCCAATTACAAGTCAGGTAAGCTCGATAGCTCATATTAATCGCAATGAAATTTTACATACGTACTAAAGTAATTGTTATTTGAATAGAATTTTGAATTACAATTTATAAACATATTAACATAAATTTCACTATTCACTACACTGTCTACATTCGATCAGAAAATGCTTCATATTTAGGAGGTCATGCCGTTAAATTGATTGGATGGGGTGAAGAATATGGAGTCCCATACTGGTTGATGGTAAACTCGTGGAACGCAGATTGGGGTGATAATGGTCTTTTCAAAATCCAACGAGGCACAAACGAATGTGGAGTCGACAATTCGACTACTGCTGGTGTACCAGTAACTAACTAAATGTATCTTTAGTTCAAACAATGTTATATATTTCATGATTAAATTAAAACAATTTTGACTATTCTAAATATCATTTTTTGTCGGCTATAAAGATTTAATTCTTTGTAAATGGGCATACAGAAATCGATTTGTATTTCTAAACACTATAGGAAAATTAATATTTTGTTAGTACCTAACTGAATAGTGAATGGTAACCTACTAACCTAACTTTAAGTTAAATAATCATTGCATTTTTCATTTGGGTTTTCCAATTTAATTTTGATATGTTGAATTTGGGAGTCATTTTGGTATACTTCGATTTATCTGCACCTACTTCATTTTGAGTATAGACACTGGTTTAGTGGAGCATATTATCGTCATTTAAAATTTAAATGACTTACAAATATTACAATTGTAATAAACATTGAGTGTATCTTATCATATTTTATTGTATGATGTCCAAAATTTTATTCTATATTAAACAGCTAGCAGGTCACAGCAATAATAAGTATTATTAAAATTTCCAATTTTTATAAAATGTTCCTAATGAGTCACAGTGCCATACCTTATCTGCCAAATTGGCGTTAAGCCACATCCCGAGTGAATTTAAAATCTAATGAACATGATATTTAAAATCATTTTAAATTTTTTTTTTTATTGATCTTAACCAATAGGTGGTATTATTAATAAATAGTGTTATAGTAATGTAGTATGCCATAATATGAGTTAGTATAGAATTACATTTTTATTGCACTGTATGCTCGCATATAATACGTACCTTTACAAATAAAATGAAATGATTTTATTCCATTATTTTTTAATTATACGTAAATGTTATTAAAAAGTCATAATTCAATTTATTAATGTTTTCAATTGGATATATTTTGTATAAAATGTTTATGAAAAAATCTGATTTCTCGGTTTATAAATTGTTCATTATTCGGCACCGTACCTAACTTAGAATTATCATCAGTATTAACTGAATTAAAATATTTATTTTCCAAATGCTTCCTATTTAAAAATAATAATATACACTCTAGTTACCAACAATACCTAATAGTCACTTATTACTAAATTTAACGTGTTGATAAAATCCTAATGCTACAAAATTATCAAATAATTTTCACATTTATACTATCATTTTTTTCATTAACTGTTATATTACCAATATGTAAATGCCGACTGGCGTATATTAATTAATAAATAAATCAATAAATAAAACTCACTTCTGGATGATAGTTAATGCACTTTCCTGTGCGTCTCCGGAACATGTTTTGATCTTGACAGTTGTACACTGGTTGTCCAGATTCATCTGTGGCCATTCGAACCTCTTGTGGTTCGATGCTTAGTTGTTTGCTGCCACAAGGGCACAGAGTATCCACCACTAATAGTATTAGGTTGCTGTGAGGGATTTTTTGCACGCTGAATGGCCTGTAAACAGGAAAAGTAAATAATATGTATCAACTATAAAGTCATGAAATTGATGTGAGTTTTTTTCTGTCTACCTGAAATAAATGTACTTGATTAAAAATGGGGCGAGTCTAAGAAAAAAGTGTATGGATTGTTCTATATATGATGATGATGCTATAATTATTTTAATTCGATATTGTCGAGTTACCTATACGATGGATAAATAATTACCTTTAATTTAATTTGTCTAAACTTATCCATACTTAAATATGGTAATTTACAGTGCACACTGCACTGCCCAATAGAATACATATTTTACTATAGTATTATGCTTTATAGAGCTCGAATACTCTTTAATTGACTCAGATTTCATATCATATAGGATTTAAGAACCAGGAGTAGGTAGTGATAAGCAGTTTAGGAAGGAATATCGTTTTATTCATGTCTTAGACGTTGTAACTACACAGAATATGGAAATGGTCAATGGTTTGGACTTGGGCAACCTTAGATAGAGGTATAATAATATATTCTGTAGTAAACAGTATAGGTAAATATGATATTATCATACCGTTCGCATCCAGTAGCGTGACAATTGGTCAATTTTCCTTTGAGTGGGTTAAATGACCCACTCATGTTCAATCTGTTGGGTTGCAGGACGTACAAATCAACCGATTTGCGACATGTCCTGGTTATGCCAGGTTGAGTTCGGTTGTAAACTGGGCTGAAGTACTCTGCGTTTTTCATGCTTGGCACGTACAGCGGTGGATGCTGTGGTATGTCTTTGTAGTCGTTCTCGGAGCTCCCCCGGTCACCACCGACACCGTCCGTTATTGGTTTGTCACCCTGGTCCGTGGTCTTCTCACCTTGATCTGGCACGAATTCATCTGGCCCCAGGTCGTATTCTGAATACATTGGATCTGGTGGAAAAATTACGAAGTGTGTATAATATATAGAATATGGATTATGGATACCAGAATAACAAATCTGCAGTTTGAATTATGACACTGTCATTTGTTGATTATAGGGGGGAGGGGGGAGAGTTCTTTTTTATATTCAACTATAATATCTCTCCTGTACCAAGTAAATAACTCATATAAATTATATTATAATATCAGATATGAATATAGTTTCCTATTAATATTACTGTTTATATTATATAACAAGAAATATAATAAAATATATACCTTCTTCTTGAGCTTGAATCCAGTTTGGGAATAGGGCGTGATAGATGTTAGTTTCGATTGCTAACCAAGTCAATCGACCTAATAACCACCTTACAAACCAGACGACCGGCTGGAAAGGCTGCAAAAGAAATAAGATGTATCGTAAACGGTCCTAGACGAGTCGGGTGTTCGTTGATATATTATAGAGATAATCGTTAGTATTATTTTGATTGTATGATTACTCGTAGTGAAGACGCTGAATCGGTTTCATGTTCGATACCGCTATGACACGCGCCTTGGTTGTCTAGTATAGTGATTTTCTTGTAAATGCCGTCTTGAACCAACGAGTCCATAATCGTACCGTCTGTTTGCCCGAAAAACTGTCCGGTATGATGTGATTGTTCGGATATTATTATGAATCCGTTGTTATCCAACACATAGCAGTCGAGATCATCGGAAGCACACGTCTTCTTGCATCCGGTCATGCCGGTACACTTGTCATAGATTAAGAGAGAAAAAAATTAGATCATTTTGTAATAATTATATTTTTACTTTAACACGTACGGCCGAAGTGATGTTGATGAAGTGTGAAGCGATTGATGAATGTTGAAATTGTATGCCAACAACCGCGGCTGCTGCTCGATGACCTTTATTTTCAACGAACATCGCGTGGGTAGCTGTAATCAGTGGTCGATCAAGACCAGCGCCTGTAAAGAAGTCGAATGACTTTGATTTATTTTCATCCTTTTACATGAACAACATATCCGATTGTAATTTTCCAAATATAGTTGTTTTGGTCCAGAATTAACGGACCACCCTTAATACCCTAATATACGATACACGCACACGCGACGCGTGACGTAGTAATTGCATAAGCAATATCAATGTTTACGTTTACGTTTAAATGAATAATACCTACAATTATTATCTTTTCATTGATAGAAAAATAAATATGAAAATTACAATTAAAATGTTTTTAGTATAAAAAAAATCAAATTAACCAGAATTGAATGGCACTGAAAACACAAAACTTTCAGGTTCTATGTTGTGCTGGTCAATCGCTCTTTTGTACCACACCTCGTCTATGGCTTTTTTGTTGGTTTCGCTAAAATGTCTAGAATAATATGTGAAAAATAAATGGTTATACTAATGATACGACATGTTAAATCATCAAACTTACGGTTCGGGGCCTCTGTTATTATTTGTTCCGTGATCTCGCCATCTCAATAATCCACTCCTTGTCGCAATGAACGTAAGCGTTACACCAAACATATGATGTCCTTGGCTATGAACGCGTGCAACATAGTATACAAAATTACAAATTAATACACAACGAAAAATTGTTGTTTTATACATATTTTATTTAACGTATAGTACCATTAAAAACTCCTCTGAAGAAGCCACATAAGTTTAATTTTAAGTATTTAAAAAAAGTTATTAGATCTACGACAATTTTTAATTTTTAATTGATCAAAAAAAATCGATCAAGTTAATATTATGAGAAATATTAGTACTGTATTTTAGTTACTTCTTCAGAAGTTTGTAATTTAAATGTTATGTGGAAGTGAGACATTTTATCTTACCAAATCCGCTGCAATAATAATTCAAAATTTTTTCTAGGGTGGGGAATACTTAATCATAAATAAAAAAATATGTAATTCAAAATCGATTGAAGTCCATATTTTCCGAACAACAATCTTAAATTACGTTAGGTACTGTGACACACTGAGCTAATAAAATATCAAATCTACAGTTCAGTGCAAATAGTTTGAATGTACCACGTGTTTCATCTACTTTACCTGTGCAGAAGTGCCATTAGTGTGGCTATTGGGCTTTAAAATGTAGACAAGGTTAGTGCAATTTTTAAATTAGGTGCAAATATATAATAAATCATAATTAATATTATAAAAACAAAAGTAGCTAACTATCACTTAAAGTAGTATTAATATACCCTATCGACAAAATAAAATATCTGCAAACAAAACTGTGTAGGTATTTGTCGTTTTTGACAGAAAACGTATGTGTTTAAAATATTATGAATATTGAATAATTCGTAGGTATTTTTTTTTTTTTTCAATAAGTTATTTGAAGATCAAATCATATTCTGTTCAACTTAAAACTTTAGATTCAGGTTATTTTGATTTATTATAATGTATTATGGTTTTTTTTTTTTTTAAATATAAATATTTATTTCTAATTATTATCTAAGTATTAAAAAATGTTATACTTATTTATTTATTTTTAAATTTTTGATTTTTGTTTGGAATTTAACAACAGGATATTTTTCTGAATATTTTAAAGTGTGAGGTATATTACTACAATGTTTGTTTTCGAACGTTTAAGATATTATAATAAAAAAATAGAATAGATTAGTAGAAACAAATGCTAAAATATAAACATCACAAAATACTTATTCAATATAATTTTTAATAATGAAAGGGAATGATAAATTGATATAATATATTTTATAATATCATTACATGCAGTTTGAAATATAAATTTATGATAAGAAATACAAGTTAAAAAATAATAACAGAATAAATAAATGTAACACTGTATACAGTTATAACTGAAGTTAACAAAACTCTATTGGTATGTTAATAAATCTTTTGATATAGGTAGGTTCTTAAAATATTCAGATATTTTATTTTATGATATCTTTACAAAATAAAATAAAATAAAAATAAGTAATCATGCTTATCAGTTATTATTAACATTGGTGCAAATATGTGTGTTATTGATGTGTTTTGACTTATAATAATACATAATATTGTGAGTAGGTACAATATATAATCAGACATTAGTCATGATTTGTGATTTCGGTGATTTCAGTGCGTTAGAATGCGTGTTTAAAAATAACAGCCAGTTTCTTTTTATTATTTTTACCTATTTTTTAAATTTTGCATTTTGAGTAACGCGTTTGTAGATTTACTGAAAATAAAAGTTTTGAAATACTGTAAATATATATATATTTTTTTTCATTGACAACTATCAAAACTTTTGGCGAATCATAAAAAATTGTGAAAACACATAATACTTGAAATTCAGAAAAACTATTTTTATAAACTTTTAGATTAAATATATAAGGTATAATAAATTATCAATGCACTTACTGTTTATGAGCCTTAGATATTTGACTTGTTAGTTTTTCAAGACTATCAGTGACTAATGCATCGAATACTAAGGATTGTAAAAGATTTTTATCGCCTGTAATTAAAAAATTCTCATTATTAAATCTATAGGTATTTAAAATGATTACATAGGTATTACTGTATTAGTAACAAAACACTTACAGTAATGAGAGTCTTTTTCCTTTCTCCACGTGTTATAAACCTGGCTTGTGCCTGAAAATACTCACAAGAATTAATATTTTAGTGTTCATTAATTTATTAAATAATTACCAGGTTCTCTTTGTGGCATTCTAGACCTTAATGACATCCATTTCCAACCAGGACGTTTGGATCTGGACAAAAAATGCAACACTCTATCCTCTGGAGTTTTAAAGTTATGTTCATTTCCATAGTTATATTCACAATAAACCCTGTAAAATTATATTTCAATAATGAAACATAGATCTGCTATACTATATAATATATATAATATACATTATACATATGATACATATTATACATATTATACGTAAAATAAAATTTGGAAGTAGTTTTATACTCACCACTCGGGGTGGACTTTCCAGTTTTTTCCTTTAAAATACTCTGTAACTAAAAAATGAATACAAATAAATTTTAAATAACCAATACATATTTTTTTAAGTTACTAACTATTGAATTGAGTTAACTTTATTTCTTCTTCTCCGAGCAGTTCATACATTCCATAACTTTCTGGAAGAGCAATACCTAAACTATAAGGTGTATCTTCGATTGAATGATAAAAGTATTTATATTTTCTAGTAGATACTCGTCTCTGGAAATTAAAAAAAAATATTAAATTAAATAGTTCTAAAATTCAATTTGTTTAATAAAGATTATTTTGGGTTTACATTTTAAGTTTAAAACTTCCATAAAGTTATATTTTAATTATAATTCCCTTACAAACTCACTATCTTCTGTGAAAAGTTTTAAAATCTATTTGTTTTTTTTCATAAAACAAACATTTTTATATAAAAATAATTTAAAATCTACAATTTAGTTTTATTTCAATACATTGTAACGTCACAATTTCATTAACATGCAATAATTTTTTAAAAATCAAAATTATTTGGGTACAGTTTTATTATATTTTTAATATAATATTATACATAGATACACTTATTTAGCTTAAAATATTATGTTGTGTGTTGGTTACCATATTATCCAAGTGATTTTTGACTTTTAGAGTAGTTTCACCTTCCCGCTGTTCAATCATTTCTCTCCTCAACTAAAGAATATTTATAAAACGTTTTCAATCAATAAGAATATTTTATAAAAAAAAAAAATACTCACTTCGAGCAATAGAGTGTTATTATTAGTGTCCACGTCCGGTAACTCAATCTCACTCAGGTCGACCGTCTTATATTGAGGTCTGACCGAATCAGATTGCTGTAAAATATTGTTTATACACATGAAATTATTAAGTTGCCGTTTATCAGTGATAATATTCTATGAGTTATTACCGTTGGTCGGAAGTCAGGATGGTAAAGGACATGTCCGTTATTGTCCAATATAAAGGAGTAACCATTAGCACCGAGCTAAAGGCATAAAAATAATTAAAAAAATTACCTAAATACCTATATCTTCAATATTCGTATAAAAACTTCATATTTACCTTATAGGCTGGAACAAGTTTCTTTAGGTCGTCAATATAGACGTCCATACCAACCACACCCAATAAATTGGCGGCTCGTTCCTGTCAAAACGAAGTTCAATAGTAATATATAAGATATTATACAAAAGTACTTAGTATATTTACCGAATGGTTTCTCCTGTCAAAAACGGGCGCAGATACTGTTGTCATAAGTCTGCCATCTATAGTGTCAGTAGCTTTTAAATTGTCAACCTGAAATGATAAAAATTGAAAATCAAACACAAAATATAAATTTTTTTTTGACTGTGTTCGTTTTCAAAGATAAATACTTTGCTTGCAAGATAGACTGGTGACCAATATACAGGATGATCGGTTTGATACATAACTAATGGTCTAGCCATGACTAAAACATAGTTTAGTACTTTTTCTCGAAGATTTCTTTGGTCTTCGATATGTTCGAAATAACCTGAAAATTATTGAACGCGTGAACTGTAATGTAAATTATTTATAAATAAGTATAATAGTAAAAAAATGGTGATAATTATCTTGATTGTAATGATACTAAAATTATTTACCAGATTTTCATTTTTTCTACTATTAGATTCAGAATATAACGATGAAATAATCGATTTTAGGATGATGTGTGTGTGTGTGTGTGTGTGTGTGTGTGTGTCATTACCTTTCAAATGTTTAGGTTTTCATTGAAGTTAGTTTCTAGTATAAAACTGTATCTAGGCGGTAATTTATCAAAAGTAGACCGGTATATACTTAACCGGTATTTAATACATTTTTATTTTATTATTAAAAGATGGTTTTCTTTTTTAAAAAAAATTGGTACTTATTTTAATAAAATATATTAAAAAAACAAAAACATAAAGTTTTTTTCTAAGCGTTACAAGTTCATATCTTAACTTATTATAGGTAAAATGTTCCTATTAAGAAGTATCCATAATACGTGCAATTAAAAAATTTACCTTTATTGTTGCAAGCAATCCAATTCATATCAGCAGCGTTTGAGTCATCTTTGCCGATTAAATACGTAAAAACTCGAACCGGCATATGTGGTTTATTATGTTGTAGAATTTCTTTATATGGTCCAAATGGACCGTCAGTAATTATCAATATAGCTTGGTTGCATTGACTTCCTTGACCGGTACGATTAAACTGTATTTTAACATAATAGACGTTATATTGGTAGCAAACACGAATAGAATTTCACCTATTATACTAATATCCGCCCTATCTATATCTTCACCCAACAAATTAACTTCTCCCCGAACCAAACTATAAGTTTCTAAATTAATTAATTCAAAGGTACTTTATGCAGTATGTCGAATGCACGGGCTAGAGCTCCAGTGAAGTTAGAACTGCCAGCAAACTTTGATTGTGCCACGGCGGATCTTAAATCTCTTAAGTTCTTCTCGTTGGCCTAGAATTTAAAAGAATGAGCCATTGTTTAAAATAGTAACGTGTATGGTATAGGTTTACCTGAACAATCATTTCTTTGAAACATGGAACAATTTCATAGTTTGATGATTCAAGCGATAAAACATTGACGAAATCATTAGCACCTAGCGTATCAAGCGCCGCTAATGTAGTAGCTCTTACAAGACTAAGTTTATAGTCAGATAATGCGATTGAAAAATCAGCTATTATAACTATATCTTTCGCACTGGTTGCAGCTTCTACAAACCACGGATTAAGTCGATAGTCAAACAACGCAGATGGTGACAATCCCGAATATGAAGGCCATCTCAGTGCTATAGTAAAAATATAATATTCACGTAGTCAATAAACGTATTCTTTTGAATTAGCCAGAAATTACGTATTTCTATTAAAATTTTGTTCTTAAAAATATATCATAATAGTACACTACTATCAGGAATAAATTCTAAACACATCTTAATGTTTACCATGAATGACAAGAGATTCATTTTAATCGTAATTAGTAAAGAAAGTAGCTAGGTAGGACGAAAAGAAACTTTAAGGACGACTTCGAATAAAGTAAGAGCTTGGAAGTCAATTTGATCACTCATCAATATTCTTATAAAATGTAAGTAAACTTAAGTTGATTGATCACGATTCACCAAAGGCTCCGACTAGATGATGTTAAATAGTCAATATGTTATAATGTAATTTATATTTCTTCAATAATAATTGAATGGATAAAATCTTTGTAATCTTGAGTAATTCAATTAAATATCAACAAACATTTTTATTTCAATCATATTTAATTAGGTTATGTTGAACTTACTATACAAACTATTATTTTGTGGTTATAGATTGATCATAAAAATGAAAGATCGTAATTGAATCATAATTCGTAATATTGTCTATAAAATATTTATGTCATGTTTATTAAATAAAAAAAAATTATTTGTACCTATATCATAGTTTATTTGATTTAGTACTATAGAAACATGTTATTGGTTCTGTTTGGATAACTTGAATACAATTCATGCATGAAATTCACGTAATACAATTTTGATATAATATATTGACGACTAAGGAAAAAAAACACAGTATTGGATATTCGTGTTCAAATGTATTATTTATATATTCGTAAATGTAATACAATTTGATTTTGTGCTCGTGAGTCGTGACACTAATACGCTATGACAGTAACGTAGCGACATTTTCAACCTAGAATGCCAGTAGGTAGGTTACACTTACTTGGAAATCTTCTGAGTGTCCCTTTTGTGCTACCGAAATATTGCCACGATAATACGGGATCCATTTCATAGTTGCTTACAAATATTGGATCCAGATGATCAGTCCACTGCATATCTCGTACTACGGTTTCATCGACTGAATCTTCAAATGTTATAACACAATAGAAAACATTTTTTATCAATATTTTAAACGATTAGGTATCAAAAGTTAACAATATTTAATCAGTAATCACTATTTAAAATTAAAAACAAAATAATTGTTTAAGTACTTTATACAATATCCGTAATATTACCTAGGTACTAAGATTTTTAATTGAAAAATTGGATAATTTGAATAAAATTATGATATACTTTTTAATATGTATTTATATTATTTGTAATAATCAGTAAAAGTATTGTGAATGTTTTTTAATAGAACAGACATTACCTGGATCTACATATGTGCTCTGTAACAGCACACAATTTACAGTGGTGTTAAATGCACATTGATCATATCGGTCTATTGATTCGAGACTCTTGTAATCCCCAAATCCATCATTTACATATCGCTCACTTTTTACAGCAGTCTCTTGATTAGCTAAAGCAGATTGTTCACCAGCTTCCATTAGCCTCTAAAAGAATAGTAAATATATTTATAGAAAAAATATTTGAGTTAGGAAAAAATATATTTACATATTATTAAGTTAATTGAATAATATTTTAATTATAAAATTGAGTTTTAAATATAATATTGTATGCTGAAGTTATCAGTGAAATTCGCTTGAACTATAAACTAATATCCCAAAGATAATATATTGTAGACTTTGGTCTTGGACGCGCTCAAGGCATTATACTTTTGTGGTGTGTGAAAATATTCTGAAAGGAAGGAGAATGAAAAAAGTTGCTAAACGGGTACAAAACTTTCGAGACAGAAATAAATCGAAAAAACCTGTAAAACAATAGTCAAAGTTGATGGTGGGTAATTTTTAAAACTTTATTCGGCAACAACGGTTTATTAGATTTGTAAAAAGTGCATTGAACTTTCATTGGTGACCTGTATAAATATTGGAAAAGATATAAAACTACCTATATATTTTACGTATGCGTGGTACATAGATCACATCGTTTTATAATGTATAGGTACATTATAAAAGTAGTTTTTCTATAGGTTTATTATATTTTTTATAACTATATACATTATATATTTTTATAGTTTTATTATTAAGATATAATAGTAATTACATTTATGTCACTAAAATATAAAGTTTTACATTACCATTTCTTAATAAACAATTGAAATCCTAAAAAAATATTATATTTTTATAAGTAGGCACCTATATTAATATGAACTATTTATTTAAGTATTTTTTTTTTAAATATTTACTAACCATTTAATTTTATAAGATGTTATAGTATGTAGTAGGTAAAGTATCAATAGTTCCATATTAAACCACTATAATATTCATTATGCAATACGTAAAATTCTGAGCTTTGAATTGTTTTATAGTTTTGCGTAATTATTATTAACTAAAAATCGTGAATTAATAAAATTTAATATCATAAATTTACCAAATATACAAAACCTACATATTTGTTTTTATAATTTATGTTTTAGTTATTACTACAATTTAGATAATAATATAAATGTAGATATATTTTTAATTTAAATTAAATTAAAATACTAAAAAATCAAAAATATTGAAGTTATAATAAAAATATTTTTATTAAAAAAAAATAATAATAATCTGTGCATTTAAAGTATTACAACTGACTGATGAATTTTTGAGATGTTTTAAATTAAATGAAAATATTTACACTAACCATCATCGTTACTGGATAATGCTGACAGGCACCGTCCAGTAAAGTTATTGTGAAGGTTTTGATGGGCTAGATCACGTTTACGTTTACGACAGTTAGTGTGTTTTTTCTAAATTTATAATACCACAAATGTTGACAGTTATTTACCAAGTTTTAATTTAATTTTTAAAAGATTGCATTTTAACATGGATTAAATATATTAAATCATGTCAGTCGTGACCTAAAAAATAATGAAAATAAAAAAAGATAGTATAATATTAATTAAATGTAAGATTTAATTATTAAAATTTAGAAATTAGAATACATTTTTATTCACAAAACATTTGAAGATGTATATTAAATGAATGTGTTTTCAAACAATTTAATAAACATATATGTAGAATAATATAACAATTTATATAGAATTTGTAAAAAAATAACTAATAAGTAATAACATTTAGTACTACATAAATATGAAATATAATTTATTCATTTACAATATTATTGGAATCAAAATTGAATTCATAAGATGAAAAGGATTAAACAATGTTTAATTAGAATTGGACAATTAATAGAATTTTGAGACGATAAGGCCTTTTGTGTAGGAATTTAATAAAAACTAAAAGAATAAAAGTTTTTTTTTGTATTGAAGAGGTATTCTATATTTTTTTCTTATAATATTAAAATTTGCAATTTTTTAAAGGGGTTTAAAGTTTAAATAATGTTGAATTTTTTAAATTAAATAACGTTGTTATTTTTGACATTTTTTAATTGAATTTGTAGCTTTAGGGTTTGACATTTTAATGCAAGTTAACTCATATATTAATTACTATGTTCAGTAAATATTTAAAATCTTTAATCATTAATTATTTCATGAGTAACTTAAAATTGTTAAATAGTCCCTAAAAAACTTCGGTAAACTAAATTCCGGTGTGTTGCCTACTCAGAATAGTTTATCGAATGCAATGATTTATTATTTGTTTAAAATGTGTACCTTATATTATAATAATTAACCGCTAAACACAATTATCCTGTACTTAACTGAACGAAATATGACAAGAATCATATAATATCTAATTATTTAGCCTGTCTAGGGGAATTCTTTACTATGCGCTGTATAGTAAGTGTCAAGTGAACCTCTTTATTGAATAAGTAACTGTAATGTGTGAGTTAAATTTGAATTTAATGATAATCTAACCTAACCATTGTACACGAAAAACGATTCTGAGGCATTTTTTTTTACAAAATAGGTATATTTTATTATATTACAATTACATCGCTATAAGTAATGAAGTAGGTTGAACAAAATTCATATTTTATTAAATAATAATACAAATAGTATTTCATATAATATAACTATCTATTACCTACTAAATGTTTATAAGGGTTTATTTATAATAAATGTTTTATATCGACGTACCTACCACAAAGGTCAGAATAGGTTTGTCGACTGTCGTATAATTTAATAGCTCCAAATATTTTGAAAATTGTATTGCGTATAGTTAATAAATATTTAATCGTTGGTAAAAAGTTTAATGTTCCTAAGCAAAATAGTTTTTCAATCACAACAAAAGAAATAAAATCTTTATTTATCATTCAAATATTCAATTTCATCGAAGTTTTAACTTGAAATATCTATAAAAATAAATTTCCCAAGATATTTTCTTTAATATAAATGTCTATAAGAAAATTTTCTCTGGTACGTCAGAAATTTCCCCCCTCCACTCTGATCTCAAAATCCAAACCATTCATCACTATCCTCCTACTATTATAAACCATTTCACAAAAACACATTCAATCATTCAAATCCCTTAATTTCTAAGCTCTTCTCTCTAACTCTTCCTAATAACCCACCTCGCCGTCTCAAATGAAATTGGTCCAGGGACCTCCTCAACATAAAAAAAATTAAATAAAACAACACAAAAATTTAAAAAAAAAAAAACCGCCTAAAATTATGAAATAGGATCATTGGACCCATATCATGCCATCCGGCGTGCAGTCCTGTTTACATGTTCTCCCTATTACCTATTGTATACATTTTATTACTGATTGTATATAATATATTCTTGTTTGTTCTGATAAAAAAAAAAAAAGAAAATTGCATGTAAGATCTTGTAATACATTTTCAAGCACTGTGTCCATCCTATTTTATTATAATTGTATTATAGAAATTAGAAAATATTGCTATTGTTTTTAGTACCAACCTACCTATATTCTTTATAATTTAGTAACTTAAAAAATTAGAATAGGAATTAGTTAAATTCCTTTTTGAATTCATTGTTGTTAAGTTTAATAATTTATTATTTAAAATACTTTTATAAAACTAAATTTCAATTAATTGTATTACACATTTTTGATTTTTCTTAAGACATAATATTTATTAGCCGGTTGATTGAATAAATTGATAATAGATAAAAAATTATCATAATAATATATAAGCTGGCCTTTTTATATTATTGTGAATGTTTCTATTCATAATTTGTCTAAAAGAGCTGAACAGATTTTTTTTTTTAGCTTAAAATGTGTGATTCACCAAGCATGCTCACTTCCATTTTTCCTTTAATGAGTTTATTCAAATTCTGATTTTAGAAATTTTTAAATTTACTCAAAGACCATATTCTCAAGTTGTTGAATTATTTTGTATTACTTACGTGATACTCTGATGATACAAACTTCTATTTTTTAAACGAGAACCACCCTTTTTTACTGTATATTATTTAGTGGATAATTTTTTTGAAAATATTTTTGTACCTCATTCAAAATTTGAATGAGTAGTTTCTTAGTTATTAAAATCTTTGTATTAAGGATAATAATCCTTAAAAAATGATTTTGCATAAACATAAAATTGGATCTAGTATCTATTATACTTGGGCTATTTTTACAAATGATTAATATTGATTGATTAATATTAATGACTACAATTTTTAAATAACCATAGCCCTTTTATCTTTAGAACACAAAGTTAAGCAACTCAAAAATGACTCGTACGAATTTTGATTTTGAAACTTTAAAAATGATATACTGTATAGTTCATAGTTAAATAAGAATTTCCTTATTTGTAAATCAAAAGCTTGTATTTCCACAGGATACTCTTTAAGTAGTGCAAAAAATCATAAGAATTTTAAAATATGGTCTTAAAGTATGTTTAAAAATTCAAAAAATCAGATTTTGAATAACTGCATTATTGAAAGAAAATGGGGTAAGTATGCTTGGTGAATCACCCTCTATACTGCTCCAAAATTTGACAATAAAAATTATTTTTGAATGTTTATTCCGATAAATAAAAGATGGATTATACGCGTTATAAGCGTAAAGTACCAGGGGTTAAATTGGGTGACGCAGTGGGTCCTCCTACCTCTGAATGCGAATACGCGTCCCCTTTTACTCATTCTTTAAACGGTACGCTGTTACGGTGAGGCATTGAAGCGTAATCAAAATAACTTTTCCTCCGTTAAAATAAATTATTTATTTTTTAAATGTATCATTTTATATTTTTCAGTATAGACCTATATATGTACCTATATTTTTTTTAATAAAATAAAAAAATATTGAGTTGATGAGCCTTGAAACTTATTAATTATTATATATTTAACATTTTGTGTAATTAAACCCTAATTTCTGAGAGAAATATAATAATATGTATGTTCCTTTTTATATTGTTTTGTTAATTTATAATATGTAAGTGTTAAAAACTATTTTGTAAAATTAAGTTCTAAGAAGAAAGAAAAATATAATTAATTTTTTAACTATATTTATTACTATTTAATTAAATGTAATTTACCATAGGCATTATGATTAGGTAATATGGATATTGTTCCAACTATTAACAAAATCAATTAATACTATGAGAAAAAATGTTTTTGTACGGGAAAACATTACATGGAACGCTCAAATAAAATATGAATGACAGTACCCCTTGCCATTTTATGCCACTTAACCCAAGCACACATCAATTTCTAAAACAATGTTTTGATTTGGTTAAGCCCACACACTAGGATTGCTTAAAATGGGTGCTCTCCCCCCCCCCCACCGGGTATATACAATTTCACAACGACACGATTGCTTCAATTACGACACCATTTTAATTGCAATTCTTCTTCTCCTTCGTATTATTATTATTAAGAGACTGTTTTGACAGGATATTAAGTTAATAAAACGAGCATAGCATACAAATCATAATGGTTAGGCACTGGTAACGACTTATGCAAATTAAATGGCAAAGAAACGAGATATTTCAGGTCTGTGCAAAGTGCTTTATAATATCATTCGTCAGATGGCATGGGAAGTGTGGAGTCATTAAGGGTGTTAAAATGGTGTGGTTCTCCTTTTCAACCTCGAATCCTGTTAATTAAATTCCTCGACGAGTTGTGCACTGTGTCTGTGTTTGTATGCGCGCGTGTGTGTGTGTGCCTCTTCCACGTCTATTTCTATATCTCTCTCTCTCACTACCTCAGTGTTTCTGACTCTCTCTCCCTGACTATCTCTTGGTGCCAAAACCATTCGACAAAGCAATCGGTTCCAAAAATCTACACACAAGCAGGAGAGGAACATACAGTTAATGAGACAAAGAGTGAGAGAGGAATGGAAAGCTTATTGTTACGACCCTCTGCCAACGCACCCATTGAAGCTCCCTCTAATTACACCCCACCTTACACCCGGCCAACGCTGAGTTAATTAACGTTTATTGATGTAATATAGACGCCATATTGAGATGTGCAATAATGTTTTAATCGGTTTGGAAACTTGTCGTATACGTCGCGTTCAAATAACGTTAACGAAATCGATACGCAGACACCTATAACAATGTGAGTATGCTTAACGGTGACAAACCACCAAGGGAAAGGTCGTTGATTTTAATGATGGTGGTGGTTGATGTGTACGATTTATAGGAATTTAAGAAGCATTGTATGTATAATATATTGTCGTTAGCAAAATAATGTAAGTATTTATATAGGTATGTGCATTGTGCACTTGCGTGTCTGTATAATTGTGTACACTCGTAAATCGTAATACAAAAATGAATCGAATTAAACATATTTTAGGTCGAGCAGAAAAAAAGTACTTATGTTAAGACACAGTTTTTAGTTTTAAGTGCATTTTAAATACCATTAATTTTATTTATTTATTTACCTATATACATTATACGTATATAACTAAAAGAACAATAGAAAATTTATTTGCTCACCAAAACAGAATTCATTTTGATATCCATCATATTTTTAACTTCCGCTGCCAAATCGCGAATGAGTAAAAGTCCGTCTTTTCTACGTACTTTAGATTCTCGCTCTCGATATTTCTATTATAAAATACAAAGTAAAAGTTTGATTATTTTTTTTAATGAATTCAGAGTAAAAACTTTTACAACATATATAAAAAATAATCTATTTCTTTATTTACTTAAAATAATATTATAATATTATTTACAACAAAGTAAAATTTTAATTTGTGTGTAATTAATATAATTAGAATGAACTAATAGCTTTAAATTTCAGATTTTTTTTTTATTATTAATCTTTTTATAAGTTTGGCTTCAGTGGTCACTTACTCTAAATCTAAAACAAATTAATTTATAATGTTTAAAATGTTTAAATATATATATTTTTTTAAACATCTACTATTAATTTTAAAAAACTTTATTTTAATGAAGGTGCTTAATATTGGTACTTACTCTCTGGATTTCATTCATGTTGGTGATTTGTCTGCCAAACTCCCACAGGTCCACACCAAATTTCAGTGCCCAATTTTTTACCCTGAAACAGAACACACGCACGTCATGTATAAAACAATATAAATATAAATACAAATAAGCGCAAGACCATATTTAAACTGGGGCACCTATAATAGAGGGTAGAATAGAGCATAGAGGGTATGTCTGGCGGCCCGCCAGACCGTGTATTATCATTTGTCGGTGGCCGGCATGTATTTGTGGGTCACACGTAATACGTACGTGACGCTTGTTAATGGGATCTGGCTATAGAATGAACGCGTGTTGTATCACAATTCACAACCTACTTGTAAAAAGGAAGCACCAAAATGTGATGTCCCGGGGGTCGCTGAACTATGACGTATAAGCAACACCTATTTCGGTACGATGGATGCAATTATTCGATATTCTGGTGTATACGAGTGTTATATTATGACGTGTTTCAAAATTAAATATATTTGTGCAATGTAATATAATAAAATATATATTAACAAAAACAGCTGAGAACCAACAAATCCATTCCAAAGAATTAATATTAAAAGGAACAGTTTAAGAAGAGTATATAATACTTACTCCCGAATATAAATGTATAATATGCTCTTTTTGTATAGTTTCTAATAAGATATTTAACATTGTTAAGAGTGTTCTAGTAAAAAATTATTATTTGTCAGTATAACAATCAATGTCTATACTCTGTATTGTTAAAATTAACATTACTAAAATGCTTAACACGTTTTAGGTAACATATATATAAATCTACTAAAATGTATTCGTTAGTGTATTTGATTTAAAAATGATTTTATGAGAGTAATAATTATCAAGAACAAAAGTCAATAAATAATTAAATCGTGTGATTATAATTTTACAGGCAATTTTACATTTCATTGTAATATACTAACATATTTATAAATTGTAGTACAATTTTTATGTTATAATTAATGCCCGGATTTCAATGCAAAGTGCATTGTTTCTTGGGTGATCTAGATCAATATACATTCCTAGTGGGTAGGTACATGTTTTATTTTATGTAATAAATACTTTAAAAGTGTAACTATTATTTTGCATTTTTTTTTAGCATTTTCAGATAATTTAATTAATTTTTAGTGCATATTATATTATTACATTTTACAAGCTTTAAGTTTAAATTAAGAAATTCAAATTATTAATTCAAGAAGTACTGTGCTTCAATTATTAATACAATTTTTAGATAACTTTTATCTATGCCAAATGTTAATATCGTATGCGAGAACTAGTTATTTTTAGCAATAATAATCGAATGTGGTATATTATCGGGACTCAAACAACTAATAACTAATTGGACAATCGGAGATAAATCGTGGTTGCATTTATTTCCAGTATACTATTTATTTATTGTGTGTTGGCCTATGTTTGGTATTTGGTGTTTGTATTTTTGTTAGTTTAGTTATAAAGAAATATTGATAACGCCGAAAGGTACATCATAAGTTTCCTATCGGTTGCGTAGTCTCATGTCTATAAAAAATTATTGGTCATTTTTCAAGGCCATTATAACGTTGAAAGTACATTTTTTATTGTTTTATAGTGTATTTAATTCCATGCTTTTGTTATAACTTATAACATTTAATATTTAGCTTTATACATTTAGAGGGATCAAAAATTATTTATTTTTGATGCAATGATAGTTATGATGAAGGCTGATTTTTAACTTTCAGATCAAAATAAATATTTTCAAAAGTAGAGAATTAAATGTTTTAGTACAATATTAATGTAAACTTTTTTTTTGGCAGTTTTATCGAAAACTACTGGGAATTTGCTTGTCTGACAAACCTAAAGTACCATCTGTGTCCGTTTTTGAATCGATAGAAAAGCTGTATTAAAGTTTAGGTGTATTTTTATTTTGACAGCCCAGAAAAAAAAATTATAAATGTTTTCTGAAACAAAATGAAAAATAACACATATCGATGTGATAAATCATTGTAGGTAATTAATATCTAGATTAGAAGCAGAATATTAAAAATGATATTAAATTGTTTAATAATTGTTATAATTTAAACACTGCAAGTCTCTGCAATGGTGGTTTGTCAACTCCATTATGTTTTAAATTTTATAATCATCGTATGAGATTCGTACCATGATTCGGTGTATTTATGGTTTATGGGTTTTCATTAATTATTATTGCATGGTCACAGCTGCTGCAGGTGGTACAAATGTACAATGGAATATAATTTACAGATCTCGTGAACAATATAATAAAATTATATTATTTATCGAGTGTGTACGAAATGACCAATTCACCTATATTATGTGTACACTATAATAGTGGTACTTTTAATTGCCTTTTAAAAACATTTTGGTGAGCCACGCGTTTATTGTTGTTTAAACGTGTAATACACCCGACTTGATTGAGTTCCTATTACTGACTACTGTTATCGTACCTATTTGGTATACTGATCACTGATTAGGACTTTAGGAGTATCATATATCATAGGTATAGGTACGACACACCACCCGAGTGTTGTAGGTGTTGATAGTTAACAAATATATTTACGAGTGTCGTTACTTTTTTTACCGACCTAATGGTAGTTAAGTCTGTTGCCAAGCCACGGAAGTACTGTGCCTTATGACACTTTCTGCAAACACAATCAACCCCGAAACTAGTGGCCTTATTGTAAAATAGTGTAGTAGAGCTAGCCGTGGGATCATGAGGGAAGGGACGGGGTCCGCGAAGAACCTAATGGGCCCGAAAGTCCATTCGTGTTTCACTGATGAGTTACATACCGATTACCTACCTACTTTAAACTCTCGACATTAATTCTGGAAAACAGCGGGTTTTCGACACACAGGATCATGGGAAATATTTGCTGACCAACTGCCGTGTTCTTTACGCCGCTGTACAATCGTGTAACATGTATGTCACGCATTACACGGAGTAGCCACAGTCGGTGGCAAGGCGAGGAAGCATGACGAAAAATTGAGAGAGAGATAGTAATATTATATAGAGGATCGAGAAAGAGAGAGAAAGCGATTTGCGGACAATTGGCGAAAAAAATCGACGAACGTTGCGGTTGTAGAATGTGTGGTGCACGGGTGAGTATGCGAATGGGTGGTGTAGCGTAGGATAGAGCGAGAGGGTATTAAAATATATATCTAAACACAATATAACACGCGGCTTTAAGAGGCATTAATCACACGCGGGGAGGAACGCTTCGGCGGGACGAATGCAGCTATATGTACACATATCGGATGGGCCGGCGTATAGTGTTGTTTTGGCGAGGACGATAGGGGTAGTTGCAGGATGGGGGGGTCGCGCGTCGACGTGACCCCTTCGTATACGATCTCGAGCGTTTTCTCGTACGCCGCTTCTACTACGACTGCTACTCCAACTACTACTACTACTACTACTACTACACTACTACTACTACTACTACTACTACTACTACTACTACTACTACTACTACTACTATTACTACTACTACTCCTCCTCCTCCTCCTCCTCCTCCTCCGACTTCTACTGCCGCTGCCACAAATGCCACGATACGTATTAGTACGTTACGGCGTGCGCTTGAGCGCTAGCGTCTCCCGCCGCCGCGCAGTATCGATCGCATTCGACGTGTACGCTGTACACGCAGAGAGACCCCCTGGATTTCGGTCGGCATTGACCTCCCTTCGCCCCGCCGAAAAAGGTGAGCACGCGCGTGCGTGTGTGTGGTAGGGTGGTGGGTCGGTGGTGTGGGTGCAGGCATGAGTATGGCGGTACGCGCGCGCGACCTGCACCGGACAGTCCCCGCACTCCGAGCTTTTCCCCGCGATGGGTATAGTCGTCGCCGTAGTCTTCTCCTCCACCACCACGTGCAAAGATTCCCCCCACCCCACGCCGCCAGATCACGACTACGTCCGTCCCGTCGATATAATAATAATAATATATTACGTATAAGCGATTTTTTTTTTTTTATTCTGCTCAACCGTCAAGTTTGTCTTCGAGCCGATCACATCTGCGGCGTATAATAATATATAAATATTATAATACGATAATATGTATACGCGCAACGTATATATTTTCACCAAAATAACAATACAATCACGAAATTCAGATCCGTGCAGCACCATTTACCGCGATATAAAAATATAAAATGCACAATGTGCCTATAATATGTATACAGTATAATATACAACACGAAACGACTCGGCTAGGCGTTAATTTGAACTTTTTTTTTATTTTAATAATATTATATAGAATGGCTCCTATAATATGGTAATCGGTAGGTAGAAATATATGCGATTTCAAACGGAGCGGTGGAGAGTGTATTTGGTTCGACTACATATTATATCTTTATTCTGTACACCTAAATATTTTTGTCTTAAACAATAATAATATAGATATTCGGCAGTACTACAAAATTTTCATATTGCAGTAACCTTCTACCTTCTCTCATGATTGGATAAATGTCACAGATGGTATATCTTATAGGCATATCATTTTTAGAATTCCCTCGTAATACCCGAGAAAATTGTGAAAACTCTTCAGAAAAATTGCAATTGACAAATACTTTTTGTCCAACGAAATATTTTTTGGTTAGTTTATATCATAGTAAATACCAAAAAAATGCAATTTTTTACAAAATAGGTACGTATTTGTGATTTTAAATACATTTTATGATAAAAATGATAAATACATTTTGTGTTCCATACAATATTTTTGTAAGACAATTGCAATCATAGAATTAAAATGTAATATCTGCGAGTTTTCCTATATTTTAATTTTTAACTATGCTGAAAAAATATCTAATACCTAAATAATTTTTATTTCTTCTGAATATGTATCACGTATCCATTCGTGAGAGACGTACAACCATAATTAATATCAATTACCTATACTCCATTTATGAATCCGATAGTATAATAAAATATATTACAACCGGAACATGAGTGAAGATATATATTATTTAGACTGATTAATAATCGTATATACACAGAAGTGCAGGACCACAATATAAGCGTCAATCACCACAGGGAATAATAATATTTTGATTTTGATAACTATGATTAATATTAACTAGTACATTCAAAAGAATGCAATCACTAATTGTGATACAAATAACACATGATATTCAATAGTTATTAAAAACTTTTTTTTTAAATAGCTTGATTTTATAGAATACTTCGTTGCCCTTAAAAAATGATAACCCTTTAAAAAAATTGCGATTGTTCAAATTCGCAGCAGTATTCGTTGTAAATCGCAGCAGTAAGTGCAATTCAGCCACCCTGGTAGGCAATCCGAATACGTCGGACCGCGGACATTATGCGACAGCATATCAAGTTAGTTATATAAAAATTTCATGCCACGGTGTTTGGTATTGAGCTCCTCCAAAACTAAATAATGGTCTATTTATTAATAGGTGTATAAATCTCTAATAAAATGGATCAAGTACGATAGAGAAAATCGGAATAAGCATTTACCAGACTTGTAGAATACTTTCAGTTACCAATAGCTTCTCATTCATTTTTTTAGTGTACCTACTTTTAATAAAGAACCACTTTTGAAGTTAAATAACAAAATTGTAACTATATAATATTTTAGATTCTGAGTGGAACGATGAATGTATTGATTTTACAATAATGTGTGTTTTTTGTATTTTTGTATTCTTTTTTATTTTTTTGTCTGTCATCACCTGTTAGGACAGTGAAAATGCTTAGATTTTCTTCAACAGTATCTTATCTGATAGAAAAGTAAATCTAGTTGGTACTTTGGGAGGGTCAAAAGTAGAAATCGCCCACTAGTTTTCAAAAGCGCCGTGAAAAATCTGTTATCGGGAAAATCGATTTTGGTTTTTGGTGCAACTCTTAAACTAATGAGTGTAGGTATATGAAATTTTGACCGAATGTTTATATTGGCATTTTCTATACACCGTAACATTTTTCAAATATTTTGACTTATTTTAAACTGTATACGGACATTTTCAGTTTGAATTTTAGATTCTGAGTGGAACGATGAATGTATTGACTTAACAATGATGTGTGTTTTTTTTTTTTATTTTTTTTTTTTATTTATTTTTTTTATGTCTGTGTACACGATAAGTAGTCGAAATAATGCTACGATTTTCAACTTCAGTATTTTGTTCGATCAGAAAGTGAATATCGTTGGTGCATTGGGAGGTCAAAATTTAAATTTCCCAGTAGTTTTCAAAAGCGCCGGGAAAAACAAAAGAAAAATTAAGGAAAAACGGGAATTTTTACGCAAAAACGATTTTTCACAAAATTTAATTTGGTTTTTGGTGTAACTTTAAAAAAAATGACCGTAGATACATGAAATTTTGACTGAATGTTTATCTTAGCATTTTCTATACAGCATAACATTTTCAAAATATTTTGATTTATTTTGAGCTCTTTACGGACATTTTCATTTTCCATTTTTTTATATTTTTTATATTTAAAGTTCAAAAAA
>NC_042494.1:34690259-34701505 GCF_005508785.2 Acyrthosiphon pisum | reverse complement strand
ATGATGTTATAGCATAATAGATAATTGAGTAATTTATTAGATAAGAATATAAAATGAAATGATACAATGTCTCGTGAACGTACAACAGAGAATGGAATTTAAAATTGACCTTTATTTAATAATGACGTTAGGAGAGACAGGAGGGGTTTGATCGCAGTAAATTTGGTAATAAAAGATGTAAATAGAGTTTATATATTAGGAGATAAGTGGGAATGGTTATGATTGGAGGAAGTGGCTTCGGCATATGATGGTTTATCGGTATTAGAATTTGAGGTGGATTTAGGAAAGTTTTTGTGAGATTTGGGAGCAGAAGTGAAAGGTTTAAACTGAACAGTCTTTTTAATTGGCTGGGCATAAAGCACACCTGGCAGGAGAATCTGGTGACATAGTGCATGCATTAGAACTGTGTTCCTGGCCACATCTGATGCATTGTGGAACGTGGTTGCAGTAGGCCTGAGTGTGCCAGTATGACGGACAGCGTTGGCATTGAGGTGGGCCTTTACGTTGATGGGGTTTTTCGACAGATACTCGATTTTGTATAAATCCATGTTGTTGACGGCTTTTTTGCAGTCGACGAAAAAGAGAGGTAGAGGTAATTTATCGGAAAATCGCTTACTGTTATGAACGTGGGTGATCTGGTGTCCCAATTCCGAAAGAAAATTAGTTATATCTTCAGTAGAGGTAGAAGGGTGGAGATTACGAATCACCAACCGTAATGGGCCCTTATCATACGACTTGTATGAATGAAAACAGTATCTGTTTTCATTCAATTAGATATTTAATGAGTAATCTGTAATGCTCATAGAATTGAGTATGGATAATCAGGTAAGAGGGTGTGGTTTTACAGATAAAATCTGTTGAATTAATAATTGTCATCAAGTTTGAGGTGAAACTGGAAAAATTACTTACGTCTTTGATATAAACTGCAGGTGGTTTTGGTGGGATATTTTGAGTATGCGTTTGAGATTTGCTTGGCTGTGTGTTGTCGTTTGAGTCGTTGATTATTTGAGTTGAGTCGTAGTTATGAATATTTTTGATTTCTTATCCTCTGGCTTAGGCGAGAACGAAGAGGATGATAAATTTCTTTTGCTTGAAGTTGATTTTGTTTTAGTTGTGCCACGATAATCAGTCGGTTGGGCTGCCATATTACGTGACGTAACAGCAGATATAATAATATGATATTAGCGTATGAAAAGCAGATAACGGAGCGAGCGTAATGAACGTGCGTTCATGTTGGACGTTATCGCTGGACTGTACTAAATAGTTATGATGAAACTTATTTAATCGGTGATGGTTTGAGTCAAAAATATGACTGGATTTAAGAAAATATTGAGAATTACTCTTAATACCACCAAGATCAAATATGCGACCATCATCGAGTAAACAAGTTTCACTATAATTATTTAGTGGTATAATTATTGGTATAGTTTTCCACTGATTTGTGATTATGTTAAACAAAAGAGGAAGATGGTGTTTGGCTCTTTTTTTCGGCACATTTGTTCGACTCTTTCAGCAAGCTCATCTTGTTCATAGTCTTGCTCCCGTTGCAATTCGCGATTGAATGTATCATGTGTGGGCTGCCAACATGAGTAGCTGAGAAAATGGGCAAACGACCATTATTGGCCGCGTATCCTTCAATAGCGATGGCGTCACGCTAGTGGATGTACTCGTCTGCTCTTAACTTCGCCTGATTGAAACGAATGAGATTGAGACGTTCCATTAATATTCAAATTAAAAAAAAGCGGGTAAGTGGATGTCGCTCTACTGTACAGTAGATTACAAGTAGTTTTCTGTATAATGGAATGTATTAAATTTGAATTCAATGATATCATATCATTGTATACAAAAAACGATTCTGAGCGGGACGGTTAATGGGTCTGGAAATTTTATATTGTTATTATATTAGGTAGTATTATTCTCAACTCCTATAACCCATAGCAACCATTAACAATCAACAATTTCTATCGTAAATCTCAAAATTCCTGTTTGAGCATCTACCGGGGGATGATCAATTCCCTTTTTAAATTAGCTTATGTCACTCACAAAGAATGTGGCTTTCTGTTGGTAAAAGAATTTTCGAAATCGGTTCGGTAGTTCCAGAGATTACCCTCAACAACGTCAACTAACAAATCCTCATTATATAATAGTATAGATGATACTAACTTTTCATAATATATGCTCGTTATACTAAAAGTCAACATTAGTATACAGTTTGAAGTTTCTATAATATGCAGCTCTTCTTACCGTATTCCAAATGCCAACTGTTCAGACAACGTTTTATCTATGCAAAAATTTTTTATTATGCCGTTCCTGACCTATACAGCCATACAGTAATAATATCGATGTTCTGTCGTAGTGGTATGTATATGATGTATATGATATAAAATACAAGTATATACCACATAATTTAAGTCATGTGACTTATTTCCGAATTTAGAAATTTTATCTATGTTTTTATTGATATTTTTTTCGCAAACGTGTCGTTCCGACATTGTGGAGCCATCTCTCCGGACGTTTACATTACGTACTATTTTATATGTACCCACCACAACCGCAATGGTATCATTGGTATCGAATTGCTATCTAAATGTATCCCTCGCGTATTTTGCTATTATAGACATACACACATAAGTCTTTTGTTGTATTTCAAATATGTGTCGTGTTTTGGAGCCAGTATATTGCACTACTATATTTCAATACAATTATTTAACAACAGCTTCTCGTTACTGCTATGATATACATGCATAAATATTATAGTATTACAAATTACCATATTTCACTTAGTAACCGCTACACAAATATTTAGGGTGATATATAATAATGATAATGTGGATTTTAAATACTAAAGTTGTAACCATCGGTGTTTGAAAAGTTATTTGATATAACAACAACAAAATACAAAACAAGTAATATTTTGTTTGAAGATTTTGTTTTTTATTAAATATATAGGTTGTTTTTAAAGTCAAGTATATTTTCCAAAAGTTAGTAAAAAAGTTTTGGATGACAACCAGTTATAGTTTGCGAAATTCCCTTTCCCAAAATACTAGCCAAAAATAGTTAAATTTACATATCAAACATAGGTAGGCTTTTTGCCTTTTATAATTTTTATATTGTTTTCAACTATAAAATAATATATTGTGTTATACAATTATAGCGACATATTGTATACCATACTGTATAATAAACCTTAATTCTGTTTTCATATTTTAATAACTATAGTGTGATAAATTCATTTATTTTTACCTAATCCAACTCCTATAACTGTTTATTCTTTAATATTTAATTAAAAATTAAAATCAAGTTATTTATTAATAAACAGTATTATGTAATAGAATAGTAAGAAATTAATTAATTTGTTCATTAGCTTAGAAAACTTGGCCGCATAGACTACATAAAGAAACTTTTTCTTTGAACATTAATATTCCATTAATAAACTTTATAAAATTTATCAATTTTCTGAGTTGTTTTACAGAACTTTTTGCGTCCATTTCGTTGTTACACTTTTATACTTAATAGATTTAAGAATACTTATAAATTATAATTTATCATTTATACTCATAAAATGTAACAATGTTAATAATTTCAAAGACATAATTTTTAAAGTCAGACTAATATTTTACTTTTATTATTATTATTATTATTATTGTTATAACCACAGTCCACAATATTGTCTTACACATGTCATTAGTCGTTAGTCATTACCCAATGGCCTACATCATATTATAATATAATATAGATAATATGGTAATTTAAAAATTAATCATAAACGTATATCATAATTTTATTATGTTTAAACTCCCCCCCCCCCCATCCAAAAAAAAGTGTGTGTGTTACCAGTACGCGCGTGGGAAGTGAAACTTCTTTTGAACGGTACACGTGAGTGAGTGAAAAAGAAAGAAAGGCATGGATAGACTGGGGACTGGGGTAATGAGGATATAAAGAAAGAAAAGAAACAATGTAAATTATATTTTTAATTTTTTTTATTTTTTTATCCTAATGATTGATTATCATTTTGTTCAATCGGTATAGTAGTTATGATTGGCATATGATAACTGAAATACGAAACGTACACTTGCGACTGAACATTATCGATATAATATCGAGTAAATATTTTTTTCTCTGCATTAAATTATTATTTCATTTAATATATTTGTTTAAAAAACAAAAAACATTATATAAATCATAACTCCCCAACCAAAAGTCGGATAACGTTGATATCGGTACCAATTTATACAGCGCATAAGGCTCGACTACAAAAACGGCTCGACGTGTTTAAAAAAAAGTGTCCGTGAAGAAACACCCCGAAAAACGCAAATTTTGAACTTTATTTCAACTTAATTTCGCCCCGGAAGACGGGGGAAAACGTCTCGTACAGTCATGAAAAAAGTGCTGAATTTCATCACTGACCTAAATACTATAAGAAAACTTGAGTTTCAGAAACGTGGGATGACACCTCGAGTTTTTCCGAAATAACTTTGACGGGGGGGTGGGGGGGGGGAGCTATTTATAAGGTTTAAAGAAAAAATTGTTCGTGGTAAAACGGGGTACCCAAGTTGAAACCGGACAGAGATATAATTAAATCAAAAAAAAAGGGGGGTAACTTTCGGTATGTTATATACGTGGCCGCCCACAACCCATAGCCGTTTACAAAATACAGCTACGACAATCCGCGGCTGCGCACACGGACATGTACGCGTTCGCGTTCGTACGATCGGCGTTCGTACGGCCACCCGTTCGCTTTTTTTTTTCCTCACTACCCTGCGTAAAGAAGTTTCACTTCAAAAAAAAAATGGCTCTAAAAGTTGTGATATTATTTTATAGCTGAGTCGTTGAACTATATATATAATTTATGTTAAAATAGTCTACTAAATAATTGAACTTAGCTTGGTGAATTTAAAACACTTTTTAAATTAATTTTAGATTAATAATACACTAGTACTACCTATTTCAATAATAGTAGAGTATATTATTAAGTAGGTACTATTTATGCTATAGTATTTTAAAATGTTTAACTTAAGTCACCGAGCTAAGTCAAATTATTTAGCAGACTATTTTAACATAAATGATATCTATAGTTCAAACACTTATTAGCTATAAAATCATATCACAACATTTAAAGCCGTTTTAGATTCTGAGCAAAGCGATGAATGTATTAATTTTAAAATGATACCTGTGTTTTTTACTTTTGTATCTGTACATTTAGTTCGATGGGAAAGTGAGTTTAGTTGGTGCTTTCGGGAGGGCATACTTTAAAATTCACAGTAGTTTTCTAAATCACCATGAAACAAAAAAAAAATTAAGGAAAAAACGGTTTTTGAAAAAATCTATTTTATTTTTGGTATACCTCTAAAATAAATTACTGTAGATAAATGCAATCTTCGCTGAATGTTTATATTAGAATTTTCTATACACCATACGATTTTCAAAATATTTTGACTTGTTTTAAGCTATTTACGGACATTTTCTAATTTTTTTTGTTTTTTTTTTTTTCTATATATTATGTCAATAAAATTTTATTTGTTGCGTCAAAAAGCTTGAAAATTGAATATTAGGCTCCTAATATATTTTTACAATGAAAGTTGAATAATATTAAAAATACATAGTCACAATCTTTTTTTATAAGCATTATAAGTTAAAATGTTGACAAAATACGTAGAAATCACGAAAATGTGCAAATTACAGAGACTCACTTGTAACCTACTGCACAGCAGAGTGACATCCACTTACCCACTTTTTATTTATTGTGTGCTTAATTTTTTTTTATTCATACTTAGCGTTTTTTTTACACGGAGCTTGGCTAAGTGTTTTGTTAATACTTTAATATTTCAGGAACATATTGGTTGTACAATAATCTGTTTTCTTTTTCTTTTTTTTTTTTAACTATTTTATAAAATAATTTTATATGTTTATAAATGGTTGTCTGGTTATCATTATAACCACCATAATACTAATTTAGTAGGTATCATGATTAATAAACCATGCTTATAAGGTAAACAATTTAAATTACTTACTTATCAATTATCATACTTACATATTTCTATATAAAAAATATGAAATGAATCCACCAAAGGAATAATAAAATTACATAAAATGTAAGATTGTTGATATACTAACAATGACATAATTATGTATTTTATTAAAGATTCAAGATTATTAATATTGCAGTTGGTTATAATAAATATAATGATGTAGGTGCATGGTTGATCTATGTTCATCGTTATTATACGATATCTGCAACTGTATACAAATAACTTTATTTTTAAAATTATCTACGCGTATTAAATTTAAGTTACCTAGATAATATATTATAACAAATTTATAAAATTTCACTTTATAATACAATATATATTATAATATATTTATATATTAAACACGTTGGGCCCTATTATATAGGTGAGTTATTTTTCCTTAAAATCGTTATTAAACGTTTTATGATAACGTAAGTCGTACTCTGGTACATATAAGTAATAACCCTAACTAAGTTTCATTGAAAACTACCATGGTATCACAAAAGAAAAACAAATAATAAATAAATGTCAAGGGGTTGTTGGGTGCAAGGGAGAGGAGTGTCTCGAGTATTTAAAAAAAAAATAACTGTACAATAATTACACAAATGTGTGACATAAACTAGGTAATGAAAAACGAAAAAAAAGAAATCCATTGAATTATTATAGCTGGTATTTTATTATACATCATATTATTAATATTATTATATATAAGTCTGGTGTTGCCACCAACATAATCTACCCTTTCCCCCAATCCTGCATCAGCTTGAAGGTTGTGGCGGGCCGCCCGGTGTGTCGCAAAACAATATAAAATAAGGATGATATCCACGACGCGAGAACGCCACTATATAGTACCACCGCCTCTACCACCTCCTCGGCCACCGCTTCTTCCACCAACTCGGCCACCACCAAGCACCACCGCCGCTACCGTCCAACAACGCCACTGCTCCACCACCGCCACCGCGTAAGAGATAAAATTTTATTACGGGTTTCGTAATGGCATCTGTTGCCCCCGGGCGGTTACAGTGCAATATTTCACTGATTCCGTTCATTATACGGGCTACCATATACGGACGTTACATGCGCGGTACACAAATAAATGCCCTTTTAGA
Organism: Acyrthosiphon pisum; assembly: GCF_005508785.2. Lineage (NCBI taxonomy): Eukaryota > Metazoa > Arthropoda > Insecta > Hemiptera > Aphididae > Acyrthosiphon > Acyrthosiphon pisum. The sequence continues at coordinate 34,694,388 of NC_042494.1, read as the reverse complement.
AAACCACCGGGGATCAAATTCAAGATAAAATTAATGGCATACTACGCTACGATGGCCATAAGCCTGCTGTATCTAGCTTTAGATTTTCCAACCCCTCCTATACCCTATATTATACACCTCCAGCCTTATATTATGTATCATACGTCCATACCGCGTCTCTCTCATATATGCATATATATGCACCGTAGCCGCCCCTCTCATCCTCGTAAAATATTAATATAATACATAGGTAGATTGAACATAATATATCATTCCGTGTATAATATTATAGTCATCGCATTACACTCAATATACTCGCATAATATTATTAGTATTGTAACAGTCGCCGTCTTCAATTCATATAATAACGTTTATTATATAATTATATATTATTAACATTAATTAGGTATTACGCATAATATATCAAATGTGGTTATATCTAATAATATATTATACTAATGTAGTAACATTAAGGCGTATTTAAAAACAAACAAATTAGCATTAAGCTAAAATATTCTTTGTGTTTGGAATATTCATGCATGTGCAGTGTATAATGTGTAAGGGGGAAGTGAGGTAGTGAAAAATCGTGTTAACACTTGCTCGTTTTATTAGTGCACTTAGAAATACGACGGTCGAGGGTAAGTATATAAGTGTTCACGACCAGGGATTTTAGGGGTTCAAAACCCATTTAGAAAATACTTTCAAGTAAATTACAATATTAATTGTAGACCACGAAGAAAGATAACACGTAATAAATATAAGTTATAATGCAGTAAAGTATTCACTACCAACAAAAATACATATCTAATCAAACGCTTTTGTTTTGTATTTTAATTCAAAAATTTTAGGCTGCACGTATTATACATTATACATGTAATAATATTTATATTACAATTCTTTGTTTTTTCTTATTAAAAAAAAATGTATAAAAAAAAGTCAAAATTAATTATGATACAATAATTATTGTTCATAAATCATAATTCGTAAGTATAATATATTATTACATCATCAGATATAGCGTATAATACATAATATTAAGATAGCGAATTTAAGAAATATAACTCTATACTTCCTATAATAAGACTGCATTTAAAATAAAATCTAAGATGCGATTTTATTAATCATAAAGTTATTTCTCTAGGTACCTAATCAATCATAATAATATACTAATTATAATAAATCATTAACAGATTTTGAATCTGGAAAATAATTCTAAACTGAAATATCCATTAACTGAAGACAAACATAATATGGTTATTCTAGTGACTCATCCTTTAGCGGTGTTGAGGGTGTTGATGGAATTGAGGGGGTGGAGGGGATTGAGGGGGCCATGGATTTAGATTTCCCTTTTTAAACAGCATTTAAGTGTTAATATCAAGTGATATAATTTATTTAGAATTAATACAAATTTTAATAATACTATTTAACAATAATATACCAATCTAACAAATTAAAAATATATATTATGTATTTTTAACCCCCTCTCATGACATTTTGTGGTTCGCTATAGGGTAATTTTACAAGTTTTAAAGTATAAAATAAAAATAATATATGTCTGTCCATCTGATATGTATGGCCAACAAATTGTATTTTTTCTGTGTATTGTATAGCGAAAGGTTTGAGTAAGGAATGATAGCTCTTGCATTGAAAAAAAATTGTATAGCCAAAGCTGAAAGCGGAATGGACCCTGATCAACCAAAGGTAAAATAATAGACGTTACCCTGGAGCTAGTTATACAAAAAAAAAAAATAACATTGATTGAAAATACTCGTTAGAATTGTTAAATTCATATTAAAAACATATTATACAAATATTTTTTTTTACTTTAAATTATTTTGAAATGTACATTTATTTTCATTTTGGTAGGTAGGTACCTATATATATATTTCTCCTGAGTCAGGATATTATTAGTGTTAAATCTGGAAATAATTTTCATGACTTAGATAAAAAGTTTAAATTTAAAATTAAATATTTTCTATAATTATTTTAACCATCACAAAAGTATAAAAATTAAAAATTGTAATTAAAAATGAATATAAAAAGTTTTACAGTATGAAGTAACACCAATTATATTTAACAAAAGATTCAATCTTCAATCAAGCTGTTTCCAGCCGTTATACACCACAATGTTTGTGTTAAAATTATATATTAATTAGTAATTATTTATTAAAAATTTTTATTCTGAATTTCAATTATGATATATTATATTCATCAGCTATGTTTAATTTTAGTTAAATAAAAAACATATTTAAAACTAAAAAAAAATAATCTATTTTGTGGAAATAATTGTAGCCAAGTGTAATAATATTATATAGCCATGTACAATATGTAGGTACCTTTTTATGTTAAAATAAAACATAAAATATATTTTGGTATTTGGGTCGTATATTTAAGAGAAATAATAAATCACCTCATTGAATTAGGCACATTTTTTATTTTTGTTAAATTGAAATACTTGTGATAAATTGAATTTATTTAATAAAATTATTCTTATCAAAATCTATCTTTTTCATTCCATGATTTTCTATATCTTAGTCGAATTAAATACTTATTAGTTATTTGGTTTTCTCAAAAACCTGCTTTTAGTTAAGTATTAGTGTATTGTTTAAAAAAAATCGATGTTTTATGAATATTATCATCAAAAAAATACATCAACTAATAACAAATTAGCTTTTAAATAGTTTGTACCTATACTTATATAGAAGTCAATACATAGATAAATTAACTAGATTATTATTTATAAAACCACTGAATAATTTTTTTTCCTTTCATTCTAAAGTTATGCATTCACATAATACCAAATTAATATGCAAACTTATTAATTTAATTTTGACTTATTTTATACCTATATAATGCAATCGAATTCATATTTTAATGTTGTTTTTAATGAAAATAAATCTATTTTAAATTTAAATTTTAAATGAAACAGTTACAATATATTTATGTATAGTTTATAATAGGTATTACATACTTTGTATTACATTGTTATACTATTGTCTATTACACTTTTCTGTATTTATATACGTAAAAATCTACAGATGCCATGATGAGGATCGAAATAGTTCAAATATACTAACTATAGCAATTTTGTTTTCATTGCTTTGTCAATATCTACTTCTACGATAAAATCTCACTCAATAAATTTTGCAAAAAAGTACTTTAAGTTTAGGTTAGGTTAAATTATGTACTCAACTAATAGTAAAGTTATCTATTATTATTTGTTTTCCAAAATGTATTTTATTATATAATATGTTCAACAATTATTTTTAAAAATAGAAATATAAAATAAAATTTATTTCCTAATTGTTATACGCAATTTAAATAAATAAATAAGCTTGATCTAAAATAAAAGCTAGTGATTAGTGACTATTGTCTTTCTTTTTTAAAAATTGTGAGTTGAATTTGTTAGAGATAGTTGGAGTACTCCCAAATTTTGTTTTACTTTATTTTTTTAGGCAAACAAATTTACGCTCCGACCTTTGCTTCAACTGCACAGTTATTTGCAAAATATTAGGGAAAGTTTGGAGAAAATTATTTGCAAGCTTATTTGAAGCTCGTACCTCAAATAGGGGTCCGGTCACGTGAAACTTCCCACCTCCCGTTCTTATTTCGGACTGGAAAATGATTTTCAAATATTTGCATGTTATTTTCAAAATGACTGGTACATCATTATCAAATAAATTGGTCTTAGAAAGAAGATGGTAACTTAGCGCTTGTTTCAAGTACCTGTTTTTGTGATTCAAATTTAATATTATTTTGTGTAATTATACGATTATTCTATGATTGTTGTTTAATTGTTTTAACTGTCTTATTTTTATAGACGTAAGTGTATTCTAAAAATGTTACTTTCAAATATGCCGGAAACAAATTAGTCCATATTTTTTTGGGTGAAGCATCTTATCCACAAAAAAGGTAGATTGGAAGTTAGCTATATTATAATATAATGATGATTGCTTATGTTTTAAGTATGAAATATAAAACAATGTATTTTTATAATACTTTATAAAAGTATGTGAAATTTAAATTAATCATAAAAATACTTAAATATGTTATATTATTACAAAATATATTATACAGTTATAATACTATACAGCCCATTACCCTTAATTACTTTACACATCATTCAGTAGCGCAGCTAGGGGGGCTGAGG
>NC_042494.1:34682140-34690084 GCF_005508785.2 Acyrthosiphon pisum | reverse complement strand
CCCCCCCCCCCCCGAATGTTAAGAAAATTTAAAAATTATTTTAATGGCCTATGATAGTCGCTCAAAGTCTTAAATTGTAATTAAAATATTTAAAAATGTACTACCTATTACAGTGGCGTGCCCAGGAATTTTAAATGGGGTGGACACCATTTTTTTTTAAAAAAATAAACAAAAGAAAGCGGATAAGTGGAAGTCGCTCTGCTGTACAGTAGGCTACAAGTGGATGATTGTAAAGTTAAATTCAATGATATATATGATGTGTGCAAAAAACGGTTCTGAGCAGAGACGGTTTGGCAGCCTAGGATACTGTATATTATTATATTTATATTGTTTTTATTAATATATATAGGTACATTTTTAACTACTAAATCATTTTAGAAGCTAATTATAGTTTTACAATGGTTTTTGTTTATTTTTTTATCCTGGATACAATTAACTATCATATATCATTGAATTTAAGTTTAATAAAATATATTATAAATTGACCGTACAATTTTACACACTTGTAACCTACTATACAGCAGAGTGACATCCACTTACCCGCATTTTAAATTTTAAGTCGAAATTAAAACTTTAAATATTTATAAAAAAAATTGTGCATATGTATTTTTAATATTTTTCAACTGCTATTGTAAAAATATATTAAAGGCCGTGTATTATATTTTCATGCTTTTTGATCAAACGAATAGAAATGTATTGTTATATATTATATAAACAAAAATACAATATAAGAAAATTACTACATGAGAAATCGAGAGAATATCCAATAATGTTAAAATTTGGACTTCAAACGCTCATAAAAATTTAATTTGACTTTCCGATAAAAATTTTTTTTTTGATAAAGGTAGCCAAACTTATGAGGAATCTTATATTAAATTATCAAATCTTAGATAATTAGATTTAAAAATAAAATTTTTTATGAATTTCTAACTCAAAATAATTTCCACATTTTCGTGATTTTTTAGTAATTGGTCAAAATTTGAACTAAATGCTTATAAAAAAAAATTGTGACTGTATTCATATATTTTCAACTGCTATTGTAGAATATATTAAGAGCCTCGTATTAAATTTCAAGCTTGTTTAGTCAACGAATAAAATTAATAATTAATAAAAAATTAATGACTCTAAACAGCTGTAATAACTAATAAGTTATCTTTAATAGGTTTTCTGTAGGCCGGCAAAAAAAAACATAGGGGGGATATAACCCCTACCCTCCCCCCCATAGAGCACGCCACTGTATCTATAAGTATTAACACTTTTCAGCTATAAAAATGTAAAAGTTGATCAGCCCCCCCCCCCCCCGAAAAAAACCCTAGCTACGCCACTGACATCATTATCATAATATTCGAAGGTACCTAACATACCTAGGTATTTAATTTTTAATTTTTTAATATTATATGTTAACTTGTGATAAATATTAAGCTGTCAGATGCCATCGTAAATAAAGGCAAACAAGACTTATTTATGTATAATGTTCCATAACTATAATATCGTGGTTTACTGGTATTACATTTTTAACTTGTTATATGACTTTTATAATCGTTAAATTATGCAATAAGGATTACTTGTCTTCATTCATTATGATAGCACGCGACCACGGCTAGTAAATGTATCTACTAAACTATGGCCGGCTCCGTCTTCATAATTAAATTATATGGATAAACGATGTGCATAATAAATAATTATTATATATTAATATTAATTTTTGCGGTTAAAACACTTTAATTAAACCCTACTTACAACACACATTTTAAGATAATAAAACATATTTTGTTGTATTGTTTGATAATTATATTATCTTCAATTTAACATGTAATATTTCATTAATTATCATTGTGTTTTGCGGTTTTAAAAACTAAATTATTCTCAATAAAAGTTGAAAGAAATTTATACGAGTACTTACAAGAGGTACAATAATTAAAAAAAAACACATTTGAAACTATACAGAATTACAAATGGGGGACGGAGTGGCCGAGCGGATTAAGGCGTCGATTGCGACGCACACCGGCGCCGGTTCAAACCCAGCCGTGGGGGCATTATTCTTCGGGCAAGTTACGGTGTCCGGAAAGAAGTGCCGTATCCCGGGCATGGCAGATACCTACGGGTGCCCTCTAAAAATTCTTTCAAATCCAAGAACACACGTGTTTACAAAACAACAATTTCCTCCCCTACAAACAAAAACAAATAGCTAATGACCATAGTTACCGAGCTTCACGATCTATTAAAAAAAGGTGGGTAAGTGGATGTCGCTCTGCTGTACAGTAGGTTACAAGTGGGTCACTGTATAATGGATAGTATTAAATTTGAATTCAATGATATAATATCACTGTATAAGAAAAACGATTCTGAGCGGAGACGGTTTGTCAGTCTAGGTATTAGACATACCTATTATAGGTATACTTATCTATAGTATTTAAAAAAAAAATTGACCTATAATAGGTATCAATAATAAATTCCAAATTAATCATATCACAATATCCATTAGGTACTTATAACGCGTTATACATCAACAAAAAACCGTGTTACTATCATAGATATATAATAGTATACTTTAGAAGTTTCAAGTACCCACGAATAATATTATACAATCACAACAAAATAACTAAAATAGTTATCCTAGGTTTTTAATATGTAATTTCGTCCAAATTTGTACTTATAATGATTATAAAAATAAACTGTGTAAATGTATTTTTTAGATTTTTTGGTAACAGAATTAATTACTTACGGGGAATCTTGTTTTAAATTTTCAATCCTTAGATATAAAAGTTGAACATTTTATAAATTTTTAACTACAAAATAATTATTCAATTTTAAGTTTGATAAATGTTGTCAAAATTTCAACTTCAAATGCTTATAAAAGATAATTGTCCCTATGTATTTTTAATATTTTTCAACTGCTATTGTAACAATGTATCAGGAGCCTTGTATTAATTTTTTACACTTTTTGGCCCAATAGATAAAACTTTATTGACATTCATAGAAAAAAAAGCTAATTAAATTGGAAACTGAAATTGTCCGTAAACAGCTCAAAACAAACCAAAATATTTTGAAAATTTTATCATGTATAGAAAATGGAAATATAAACAACCAGTGAAAATTTCATGTATCCTACGGTCAAGTTACACCAAAAACCAAAATCAATTTTCTCGAAAACAAATTTTGGGTAAAAATTCCCGTTTTTCCTTAATTTTTCTTTTGTTTTTCACGGCGCTTTTGAAAACTATTGGAAAAATTTTACTTTTGACCCCCCAAAGTACCAACTAGATTCACTTTCCTATCAGAAAAAGATACTGTTGAAGAAAATCGAAGCACTTTTTCTGTCCTAAAAGGTGATGAGACACAAAAATAAAAAAAAAATTAAATAAAAAAATTAAAAAAAAAAAAACACACATCATTGTAAAATCAATACATTCATCGTTCCACTCAGAATCTAAAAATAAAATAATTACAAATATACCGCATTCAGTTTAAAAATTGCAACTACATTTCTCACACAGGAAAAAATATTTATTTCTACCAGAAAACCAGTTTTAAAAAAACAATACTATATGTATTATACGTATAAGAGTGCGTACTATTTACTTATGAGTTATGAAATTTAATTTTCTCCCGTTTGCGATTCAATTTGACTTCCTTAATAAACAATCTAGTACCTACCCACTTTAAAGATACGATTTGGCACAGTACTCCATCCATACTAAAATCGTTCAACCATAAACGAAAGATGAAAAGTATATCTTATTTTTAGTTTCTATAAAACAATGCTCAACTAAAGCAAAACCAAGTATTATTTAATCAGTTTTTTCCGCTGTAGTTTTATTAATTTCATCTTAATATTGATTGCATCTAATAAAATATGTGTTTGTTGATTTTATTTACATTAATTTAAAGTATTAAAAATGTTCGTAAGTTATTTATTTTGAAAATTATAAACGTAATCTTATGTTTATAATTATTGATAAAATTAAAATCATTACTTATAAATTATAATATATCAATTTAAATTAATTATGCAAAATACGTGGTGGTCTGCCTGGTTGCATTATTACTTCAATATAATTATTATTTGTACAGCCAAAGTTTAAAGGTGTTTAACGTGGTTTCTCTTCTATATATTTTGTAGAGCTAAGAATATTTAACTTTATTTTAGTTTATATAAAGTTAAAAAGCCTTGAGCCTCAGTACTGGAATCAGATTAGTGAATTGTTTATTTACTCACTTATTAAGTATTTTTAATCCCGTTGCGAAGAGTTTGAAGCTTAAGTATGGTTTTACACTTTTAGAGTTTTTAGAATATTATACAAGTCCTTAGCATTACTAATTAAGATAAATATTTAATATGCAAAGGGTCATTGTCTGATAAATATCCTATATAATTTTAAAAGAAAGTTATTATAATATTATGATAAAATGGAAATACTTGATTAAAAAGAAAAGAACACACAACAAAACAAATAATATAAATATAGTTAATATCTAATAAAAAAAGCATTAACTTTTAAGCTTAAAAAGAAAAAAATTATCAATAGTTATCATTATACGCAAAAAAATGTATACTAATTTTTATTTCACGATTAAAATAATCTTAAATTATACAATATAATATTGTAATTTTAAGAGTATAACGCTAATAACTTATAGATAAGTTATATTTCTTGATGCTGATACACAACAATAATTTTTATAATTACATTATCCAACTAAAAACAATAATAATAATAATATATTACATTGCACAACAACAGTAATTGTAGGAAACAACTAACAGTAATTGAATATTAAAATCTGAAAATATATTTAAATTATATAATGCTGTAACAGTGCAATAGATCAAAAACAAAATTACATAGCTAATTAATATTTGTATATGAGAGTGAATTCTTATCAAGAATTAAAAATATATCCTTACTTCTGTAGTTTTGTCATTTTACATGAAAATATCTTTGTACAGTTAATTATATTTTATACAAATATTAGATATTGAGGTATGAGGTGTCATATTAAAATACCTACATTAATCAAAAAATTAACGAAAAGACAAGTCTTACAGAATTATTCATCATTTAATATAGTTAAATACACTAATTACAAATTACAATAATTTTGGATAATTATATTGCTTGGACGTGACACAATAATAATACAAAATATGTCCAATACTTACCTACTTTCATATGATAGTAAGTATTTATAATTTTATCATGATCACTTAAATCATGAAGCTATACAAATTATAATACCTAGATAGAATATCGGGTATTTTATAGAACTCATCGTAATTATACTCCATACACCTCGATACAGAATAGTCGTAAGGTAGACATTTTTATCCATTACGTTTCATTTAAATGTAATTTATTATAAATTATAGCATGCATAAAATTATTCTGGGTAAAGATTGAACCTAACCTAACCTAACCACACTAGCTAATAATTTATATATCATCATAATTGTCCATATAGTATTTTGATAGGTTTACTTACTAATTATAGAAATTATCGAGAGCATAGAAAATTACCTCTTAAAAACTCAAACTAGTTGACATTTCCAATCGAGAAAGAAGATTATACAACAACTGATCACAGAAACAATAGAAAAATAAAAAGGTGGGTTAGTGGATGTCGCTCTGCTGTACAGTAGGTTACAAGTGGGTCACTGTATAATGGATAGTATTAAATTTGAATTCAATGATATAATATCACTGTATAAGAAAAACGATTCTGAGTGGGGACGGTTTGTCAGTCTAGGTATTAGACTTATCTATAGTATTAAAAAAAAATTGACCTATAATAGGTATTAATAATAAATTCCGAATTAATCATATCACAATATCCATCAGGTAACGCGTTATACATCAGCAACAAACCGTGGTACTATTATAGATATATAATAGTATACTTTAGAAGTTTCAAGTACCCACAAATAATATTATACAATCATTATAATCACAACAAAATAACTAAAATAGTTATTCCAGGTTTTTTAATATGTAATTTCGTCCAAATTTGAAATTAAAATTACTATAAAAATAAAATGTGCTTATGTATTTCTTAGAATTTTTGGTAACAGAATTAAATATTTACGTGAAATCTTGTTTGAAATTTTCAATCCTTAGATACAAAAGTTGAACATTTTATAAATTTTTAACTACAAAATAATTATTCAATTTTAAATTTGATAAATTTTGTCAAAATTTAAACTTAAAATGAGTATAAAAATAAACTGTGTTTATGTATTTTTTTGATTTTTTGGTAACAGAATTAACTATTTACGTGGAATCTTGTTGTAGTTTTCAATAATTAGATATAAAAGTTAAACATTTTATACATTTTTAACTACAAAATAATTATTCAATTTTAAATTTGATAAATTTTGTCAAAATTTGAATTTCAAATGCTTATAAAAAAAAATTGTGCATATGTGTTTTTAATATTTTTCAACTGCTATTGTAACAATATATCTGGAGCCTTGCATTAAATTTTCACGCTTTTTTACCCAACAAACAAAATTTTACTGATATTTATAGAAAAAAGAAACTAAAAAATTGAAAACTGAGAATGTCCGTAAACAGCTCAAAAAGAGTCAAACATTTTAAAATTTTTATGGTGTATAGAAAATGAAAATATTAACATTCAGGGAGATTTTAAAATATCTACAGTCATTCGTTTTTTAATTACAATAAAATAAGAAAATCGATACGTAAGAAATCGAGTGAATATCAAATGTTGTAAAAATATGGTTTTCAAACGCTCATAAAAATTTAATTTGAGTTTCTTATAGACATTTTTTTTTTTGATAAAGGTAGATTAACCTATAAGGAATCTTGTATTACATTTTAAAATCTTAGTTCTAAAAAGAAAATTTTTCATGAATTTCTAACTCAAAATAATTTGCTAATTTTTGTGATTTTTACATATTTTGTCAATTTTTGAACTTTAAATGCTAATAAAAAAAAACTATGATTAAGGATTTTTAATATTTTTCAAATATTATTGTAAAAATATAGTATGAGCCTTGATTTTCAAGTATTTTTACTCAACAAATAAAGTTTTATTGACATTCAAAGAAAAAAAAACTAATAATATTGGAAACTTTAAATGTCCCTAAATAGTTCATAACAAATCAAAATATTTTGAAAATGTATCATGTATAGAAAATGGAAATATAAACAACCAGTGAAAATTTTATGTATCCTACGGTCATTCGTTTTAAAGTTACACCAAAAACCAAAATCAATTTTCTCGAAAACACATTTTGTGTAAAAATTCCCGGTTTTCCTTAATTTTTCTTTTCTTTTTCACGGCGCGTTTGAAAACTATTGGAAATTTCAAATTTTGACCTCCCGAATGCACCAACTAGATTCACTTTGCAATCAAACAAGATACTGTTGAAGAAAATCGAAGCAGTTTTACTGCCCCAAACCGTGATGACAGACACAAAAATAAAAAAAAATAAAAAAAACACATCATTGTAAAATCAATACATTCATCGTTCCACTCAGAATCTAAAACGTATTGGTAAAAACTATTCATATAATATATTTTTATTGTAAATCTAAAATTACAAAGTATAATAGTGTATAACAAAGAGTACTAAGCTATAGGCTCATGTCTTGCTTTATTAACCTCGTTTAAATTCAGTTTTTACAATTGTTATAGAATCCAGAAAACCAATTCTAATAAACACACATTGTCTAAATAAAATAATTAAAACACAAAATATTAACTGTTTAACATTTGCCTTATAATCGTACAGTTTAATCAAATGCTAAATATGTACAATAATAATATGACGATGATTTTTTTTTGTGTGGGGGGAAGGTGGAGAGGTAATATAAGTCAAGTGATTTATGTGAGGTGGTACCTATAATTTTGGGTAAATGTATTTTAATTTAATATAATTTTAATCTTACAAAAGTCCATTTTCACAAAAAAAATTTCAAA
>NC_042494.1:34671105-34682090 GCF_005508785.2 Acyrthosiphon pisum | reverse complement strand
ACTTTTAGGTAACAACATAATTTGTGCCCTCTCGTTGGTTTTTTACGATATTTTAATTTTTAAGTGAGTTATCAGCATGTAAAATATTAATATTTGAAAATGCTCATAACTCACTTAAAAAACCAACGAGAAGGCACAGATAATGCTGTTACCTAAAAGTTTGATAATAGGTCGATTCACTCTAAAATCAAAAATGACAGCACCCTATTGAAACTAGCGAACGAAAATTTGCTATGTCGTACGTTTGTAAGACGGATACAACACATGCGGGTACGACGTGCTCTTAATTTGTTTTTATAGGTAATCGTAATGAATTACTTCACATTTACTTTTCTTACAATATCATAAATTTGGATTCTTTATTACTTATTAGGTGGTTAAAGTGATAGTTGCAAATTGATAAATGGCATTCGATTGTTAACATTAATGCCATAGCCCTTAGGTATGTATGGTGGTTAAAAAAATTGTGTAAGGAAAAAAGTGTAATGTTTTGTGGTGCTTTTCTCGTAGTAGGATAAACTTGAAATTTGAACCATATAGGTTCCCTATATTGGTAGGTATCGCATGGAAACTGCAAAGTATGAATTTAGGAGTTGAAATTCATAACCCTTCATATTTTTTAATTTTGGATATTTACATTTTATTTCGTACCTTTCCTATCACAAATTCCTATCTTACTTTTTTTGCAATATAATTAATTTGGATTCTTTATTAGGTGGCTAAGGATACTTAATGGTATTTGATTATTGTTATAATTATATTGGAAATTTGTAATTAACTCAGATTAAAAGTATGTCTAAACTAGGTACAAACCTAGGTATATTGAGATTGACTATTTCTCTAAATATCTTGCAAATAGTTTATTTTAAATTACGATTATTAAATAATTCTTAAAGAATTTTAACTGCTAAATTCATACTTTGCATGCAATACCTACCAATATAGGGAACTTATGGTACAAATTTCAAGTTGTAAAAGTAAGTTATAAGAAAAAATGATTTAGCTCTTGTAAATTAAACCTAATAAGTATATCAATTATTTCAATTAAAAGCATTAATGCATATTTTACTAAACTTTGGAGGACCATAGTTAATAAAATAGTGAACCAAAATTTATGATTTGACTATCAACATTTTCAGAAAAAAAAGCTTAATCAGAATCCATAAAAAATATAATAGTTACCATTTGAAAAATAAAGTTGATATTGCTATTAGTACACCTGCGTGTTTAAAAATTTTGAAATCGTTATAAAAAAATTGCCTGATAAAAATAAAGAAACACGTCTTTTTTAATTTTAACGAAATTCTATTTCATCGATCTATAATCGTTAAGAAACCCCGCGTACAATGACATAAGATACACTCTGTATAGTTCAAAAAGCGTCAAAATATTTTTAAACTATTTTATCATGTATAAAAAATGGCAAAATGCTAGTATAAACATTTGATGAACATTGATTCAAGTATCTAAGAGTATTTATTTTAGTGTTCGACTAAAAAACAATATCGAGTTCGTCAAAAACTGGTTTTTGCGTAAAAATTCCCGCTTTTTCTGAAATTTTTTTTATTGTTTTCCCTATTACGATTTAATATGTAATTTCGTCCAAATTTAAACTTAAAATGAGTATAAAAATAAACTGTGCTTATGTATTTTTTTGATTTTTTGGTAACAGAATTAACTATTTACGTGGAATCTTGTTGTAATTTTCAATAATTAGATATAAAAGTTAAACATTTTATACATTTTTAACTACAAAATAATTATTCAATTTTAAATTTGATAAATTTTGTCAAAATTTGAATTTCAAATGCTTATAAAAAAAAATTGTGCATATGTGTTTTTAATATTGTTCAACTGCTATTGTAACAATATATCTGGAGCCTTGCATTAAATTTTCACGCTTTTTTACCCAACAAACAAAATTTTACTGATATTTATAGAAAAAAAAAAACTAAAAAATTGAAAACTGAGAATGTCCGTAAACAGCTCAAAAAGAGTCAAACATTTTAAAATTTTTATGGTGTATAGAAAATGAAAATATTAACATTCAGGGAAATTTTAAAATATCTACAGTCATTCGTTTTTTAATTACAATAAAATAAGAAAATCGATACGTAAGAAATCGAGTGAATATCAAATGTTGTAAAAATATGAATTTCAAACGCTCATAAAAATTTAATTTGAGTTTCTTATAGACATTTTTTTTTTGATAAAGGTAGATTAACCTATAAGGAATCTTGTATTACATTTTAAAATCTTAGTTCTAAAAAGAACATTTTTCATGAATTTCTAACTCAAAATAATTTGCTAATTTTCGTGATTTTGATATATTTTGTCAATTTTTGAACTTTAAATGCTAATAAAAAAAACTGTGATTAAGTATTTTTAATATTTTTCAAATATTATTGTAAAAATATAGTATAAGCCTTGATTTTCAAGTATTTTTACTCAACAAATAAAGTTTTATTGACATTCAAAGAAAAAAAAAACTAATAATATTGGAAACTTTAAATGTCCCTAAATAGTTCATAACAAATCAAAATATTTTGAAAATTTATCATGTATAGAAAATGGAAATATAAACAACCAGTGAAAATTTCATGTACCTACAGTCATTCGTTTTAAAGTTACACCAAAAACCAAAATCAATTTTCTCGAAAACAGATTTTGCGTAAAAATTACCGTTTTTCCTTAATTTTTCTTTTCTTTTTCACGGCGCGTTTGAAAACTATTGGAAATTTCAAATTTTGACTTCCCGAATGCACCAACTAGATTCACTTTCCCGTCAAACAAGATACTGTTGAAGAAAATCGAAGCAGTTTTACTGCCCCAAACCGTGATGACAGACACAAAAATAAAAAAAAATAAAAAAAAACACACATCATTGTAAAATCAATACATTCATCGTTCCACTCAGAATCTAAAACGTATTGGTAAAAACTATTCATATAATATATTTTTATTGTAAATCTAAAATTACAAAGTATAATAGTGTATAACAAAGAGTACTAAGCTAGGCTCATGTCTTGCTATATTAACCTCGTTTAAATTTAGTTTTTACTATTGTTATAGAATCCAGAAAACCAATTCTAATAAACACACATTGTCTAAATAAAATAATTAAAATACAAAATATTAACTGTTTAACATTTGCCTTATAATCGTACAGTTTAATCAAATGCTAAATATGTACACTAATAATATGACGATGATTTTTTTTGTGTGGGGGGAAGGTGGAGAGGTAATATAAGTCAAGTGATTTATGTGAGGTGGTACCTATAATTTTGGGTAAATGTATTTTAATTTAATATAATTTTAATCTTACAAAAAGTCCATTTTCACAAAAAAAATTTCAAAATATTTAGGAAAATAAATATATAACCTTGACAATATCTATTAATATTGGAACTTGGTTTTGAGCTTTAAGTTTAAACACAAAATGCAATTTTGGTGTAAGGTTTGCTGTATAACAATAACAATTTATTGTTGTTATTCTCAATGTTTTTGAAACTCAACTTTATTAGTGATATATGTTGGCCGGCGCGTTATATAGGCAACTTCGGTGCATCAGTGTGTAGGTAGTATTTACGCAGTATCCGTATCACACGTGCAGTTATCCGAAAACGAATTAAATATTATGGAAATATTTCGTTACGGCGACAATAGCGTGCCAATTACCCATGTAGTCGTGTGTACACGTGGCACGCACAACCACTTTTTAATAGAATACGATGATAAATTCATGGAAATATCACGGGTGAGCGACTATTTTGGCTCATATAATATCTTTTCATTTTTCATACTAAAAATCTAGTTAAATAGGTCTTATATTTATTTACTTTATGATTATAATTAAGTCAAATAAATCACGATAAAAATTAATAATTTAAAAAAAAAGGTTATCCCCACTTACTATTTTGTTTGTTTTATCTACTATACCGTATGAAATAAAATTAAGTGTTTTATTTCCTTATGGTTTTATGTGCTTGTAATGGAGGTAGAGTGATAAATAAATCACATCATAAAAAAAAATAATACCAAAACTCTGTCATTACTAAACCGGGTTACGACTTACAACGGTATTTAAACCATGGCTTCACTCAGAACCTAAAACCTAAAAGGAGTCGATGAAAACATATGGTATATAATGAAAGATTTCCAATTTTTATTTATACAAACTTCGCTGATAATTCATCACATTTTAATATAGTATTTTCCCCGTTTTAACATATATTAATTAATAGTAAAATAAGCGCCTAATAATTTGCCTGCATAGTATATTAATATAAATGAGTGTATAATATTATGCTGAATATACTAAACATACTATTATCTGTGCATAATACATAAATATAATTGGAGCGCATTCAACGGCATCGAGTTTCCAAAAGGTTATAACAACAATTGATTAGAACTCTCGACGGATCAATTTCAACACGAACCGTTTGACATAATGGTTATATAAATAATGACCAAATTACACGTATATATACCTATGTATAGTATATACACAATGCATGACACGTAATCGTCCTCATGTTTACCGAAAACCCTCAGAAGTCTATCCGCTTGTTTTTACAATACTTCTCTAAAAATGGAAACACGTTATATACCACAATAATTATACTTAGGTATATAATATTAAAATTACAAAAATACAAAAATGAATACACACTGTAGGCTGTGATTTACATATATTAACTAATTAACGGATGTTTTAGTTCTAAATATTATGTAACGCACCACGCACTGACACGGATGAATTTGGGGAGAGGGCTGGGCGGGAGTATTTAAACTGTCAATTTTTTTAAAATCTCAGATATTATTAGGTTAATTTCTTGTTATTTGCACTACTTGTTGTCTTTACTTGTTAATTGTCAAGCAATGTTTATGTTTGTAATACATTGTTCAGTGTACCGTACTCTAATTAATAGCGAAAAAACTGACTGTTGGAGAATACGAAACTACATAAGCTTATAACTATGATATTTTAAATTAAATTATTATTAGGTTTAGTATATTACTCGTATGTATATTACTATTATAATATTACGGAATTACGAATATATTCTGATATCGCATCATAATAATTAATATCCAATCACTTACTCGTTGTGCGGTATGTCCTCCGCCTGGGCCCGGACGCCGGGTAACGGTGACACGACCACGGCGACCAGCAACACGAAGACGTGCGCGGTGGCGACGACGGGACAACAACAACACGCGCCGCCGGCGAAAAACATGGCGATTTTACCACGGCACGCACGCTACTCGAACTCACGACGACGACAACAACAATAACAACGGCGACGAAGACCACCGCAACCGTATGTGTAGATATTAGGTATAAACGCAAAAAGAACGAAACGGACAAACCGAACGGATGCGATTTTGGCGTGTGAACGCGACTGTTAGTCGAAAAACAAAAAATCAAATCGGCTAACCACGGTAACGGCTAATCATGGGCGAAACGGCGACGGTCGCAGTGACACTCGTCGGCACGCAACCAGGCGGCGGTGACAGCGGCAGTGTCGTCGTCCATTGCGGCGGCGGTGGCGGATGTGTGTGCGGTATAATATACGCGATGCGCACGTCCGCGATGTGTACGCTCGCGTATATGAGTAGTAAAAGTATTATTATACGCGAAATCCGGCGGCGTGCTGCGGCGACGGCGACGGCGGCGTCATCGTCCGGGTGTGGAAGCAGCAGCGACGGTGGTGGAGGAGGCGTGGGCGGCGCGTGCGCCCTCCCTCGTCACTGCCGCCGACTGAAAATTTCCTTTTATTATATTGATTCTGCAGACAGATGGGCGCACTCCCTCCCCACGCGCCAAACACACGCTACACACACTCACACATATATAAATGTATATTGTGAATCTGTGTGTGTGTGTGTGTGTGTGTGTGTGTGTGTGTACACCGATCCCAACCCCTTCCCGGAGTTAACATGCCCGCACACTTCCCCACCACGGGACAGACTGTACGCGACGGTACGCCGGCAACGCGACAAATTGAACTCTGCATGTACGACAAAATTCTTGTATACGCGTATATATAGCTACACGACCAAGCACGCGGTTGACAGCCATTGAGAGCGGAGTCGTAGACAGGGCCGCCGACTTCAGACATATAGTGTATATTGTGTTTATGTATATTGTATATATATAAATATTATGTACATTGGACAAAATTATAACGATACGGAAAACATATAAATGAAAGAATGCGAAAAAAATAATAATAATAGAAACATGATTAAAACTCGACAACCAAGTATTTTTAACCCGGAAAAAAACGTTCTTTTTTAATCGAAAGCCCGTCCCTTTTGTGCGAATCTTTCATTAACGTGTATATTTGTTCGTCGCCACCACCACCATCTAAAGAATATATTATAACGGGATCGCGTCGGTGACAGCCATCCAAAGCGACTGAACGCGAAGGACGAATGTGCGCGTGATGATCACTTGAATGGACCAGCGAAACGCGTTACAGCCAGCCGTCCTCCCATCCGACAGAAAAGTGCGATTTGTCTGTTGGCTGTTTTACGCGAGTAATATTCTGAATAATGAGTTTCTTTCCAACATACACACACACATACATACTAAAGTACGTATATATACAGTCTGAGAGATAGTATGGTTAAATATACAGAGAGAGAGAGAGAGAGTAAAAGTGAAGAAGACAAATGAATTAGATAGAAAACGATGAAAGGCCGTATATAATATAAATATATTTATAATGACCTCACGTCGACACTTATATCTGCCAGTTAAGTACAAAACGAATAGATTCCAAAATATTTTTCGATAGTTGAATTTTAAAAAAATATCCCAATATATCCGCTTTTAGATTCTGAGTGGAACGATGAATGTATTGATTTTACAATGATGTGTTTTTTATTTTTTTATTTTTGTGTCTGTCATCACGGTTTGGGGCAGTAAAACTGCTTCGATTTTCTTCAACAGTATCTTGTTTGATTGCAAAGTGAATCTAGTTGGTGCATTCGGGAGGTCAAAATTTGAAATTTCCAATAGTTTTCAAAAGCGCCGTGAAAAACAAAAGAAAAATTAAGGAAAAACGGTAATTTTTACGCAAAATCTGTTTTCGAGAAAATTGATTTTGGTTTTTGGTGTAACATTAAAACGAATGACTGTAGATACATGAAATTTTCACTGGTTGTTTATATTTCCATTTTCTATACATGATACATTTTCAAAATATATTGATTTGTTATGAACTATTTAGGGACATTTAAAGTTTCCAATATTATTAGTTTTTTTTTCTTTGAATGTCAATAAAACTTTATTTGTTGAGTAAAAATACTTGAAAATCAAGGCTCATACTATATTTTTACAATAATATTTGAAAAATATTAAAAATCCTTAATCATAGTTTTTTTTTATTAGCATTTAAAGTTCAAAAATTGACAAAATATGTAAAAATCACGAAAATTAGCAAATTATTTTGAGTTAGAAATTCATGAAAAATTTTCTTTTTAGAACTAAGATTTTAAAATGTAATACAAGATTCCTTATAGGTTAATCTACCTTTATTAAAAAAAAAAATGTCTATAAGAAACTCAAATTAAATTTTTATGAGCGTTTGAAAACCATATTTTTACAACATTTGATATTCACTCGATTTCTTACGTATCGATTTTCTTATTTTATTGTAATTAAAAAACGAATGACTGTAGATATTTTAAAATCTCCCTGAATGTTAATATTTTCATTTTCTATACACCATAAAAATTTTAAAATGTTTGACTCTTTTTGAGCTGTTTACGGACATTCTCAGTTTTCAATTTTTTAGTTTCTTTTTTCTATAAATATCAGTAAAATTTTGTTTGTTGGGTAAAAAAGCGTGAAAATTTAATGCAAGGCTCCAGATATATTGTTACAATAGCAGTTGAAAAATATTAAAAACACATATGCACAATTTTTTTTTATAAGCATTTGAAATTGAAATTTTGACAAAATTTATCAAATTTAAAATTGAATAATTATTTTGTAGTTAAAAATGTATAAAATGTTTAACTTTTATATCTAATTATTGAAAATTACAACAAGATTCCACGTAAATAGTTAATTCTGTTACCAAAAAATCAAAAAAATACATAAGCACAGTTTATTTTTATACTCATTTTAAGTTTAAATTTGGACGAAATTACATATTAAATCGTAATAGGGAAAACAATAAAAAAAATTTCAGAAAAAGCGGGAATTTTTACGCAAAAACCAGTTTTTGACGAACTCGATATTGTTTTTTAGTCTAACACTAAAATAAATACTCTTAGATACTTAGATACTTGAATCAATGTTCATCAAATGTTTATACTAGCATTTTGCCATTTTTTATACATGATAAAATAGTTTAACAATATTTTGACGCTTTTTGAACTATACAGAGTGTATCTTATGTCATTGTACGCGGAGTTTCTTAACGATTATAGATCGATGAAATAGAATTTCGTTAAAATTAAAAAAGACGTGTTTCTTTATTTTTATCAGGCAATTTTTTTATAACGATTTCAAAATTTTTAAACACGCAGGTGTACTAATAGTAATATCAACTTTATTTTTCAAATGGTAACTATTATATTTTTTATGGATTCTGATTAAGCTTTTTTTTCTGAAAATGTTTATAGTCAAATCATAAATTTTGGTTCACTATTTTATTAACTATGGTCCTCCAAAGTTTAGTAAAATATGCATTAATGCTTTTAATTGAAATAATTGATATACTTATTAGGTTTAATTTACAAGAGCTAAATCATTTTTTCTTATAACTTACTTTTACAACTTGAAATTTGTACCATAAGTTCCCTATATTGGTAGGTATTGCATGCAAAGTATGAATTTAGCAGTTAAAATTCTTTAAGAATTATTTAATAATCGTAATTTAAAATAAACTATTTGCAAGATATTTAGAGAAATAGTGAATCTCAATATACCTAGGTTTGTACCTAGTTTAGACATACTTTTAATCTGAGTTAATTACAAATTTCCAATATAATTATAACAATAATCAAATACCATTAAGTATCCTTAGCCACCTAATAAAGAATCCAAATTAATTATATTGCAAAAAAAGTAAGATAGGAATTTGTGATAGGAAAGGTACGAAATAAAATGTAAATATCCAAAATTAAAAAAACAAAAAAAAATATGAAGGGTTATGAATTTCAACTCCTAAATTCATACTTTGCAGTTTCCATGCGATACCTACCAATATAGGGAACCTATATGGTTCAAATTTCAAGTTTATCCTACTACGAGAAGAGCACCACAAAACATTACACTTTTTTCCTTACACAATTTGTTTTAACCACCATACATACCTAAGGGCTATGGCATTAATGTTAACAATCGAATGCCATTTATCAATTTGCCACTATCACTTTAACCACCTAATAAGTAATAAAGAATCCAAATTTATGATATTGTAAGAAAAGTAAATGTGAAGTTATTCATTACGATTACCTATAAAAACAAATTAAGAGCACGTCGTACCCGCATGTGTTGTATCCGTCTTACAAACGTACGACATAGCAAATTTTCGTTCGCTAGTTTCAATAGGGTGCTGTCATTTTTGATTTTAGAGTGAATCGACCTATTATCAAACTTTTAGGTAACAGCATTATCTGTGCCTTCTCGTTGGTTTTTTAAGTGAGTTATGAGCATTTTCAAATATTAATATTTTACATGCTGATAACTCACTTAAAAATTAAAATGTCGTAAAAAACCAACGAGAGGGCACAGATTATGTTGTTACCTAAAAGTTTGATAATAGGTCAATTCACTCTAAAATCAAAAATGACAGCACCATACAGTGGCGTATCCAGGGGAGGGGCTGAGGGGGCTGCAGCCCCTCCCGAAATGTTAAAAATTATTTTAATGGTCTATGATAGTAGCTCAAAAAGTCTTAAATTGTATTTAAAATATTTAAAAATGTACAATATGTATTAACACTTTTCAGCTATCTATTTGTGCTAGTACGTATTTAATGTGTAAAAGTGTAAAAGTTGATCAGCACCTCCCGAAAAAAAATCCTGGTTACGCCATTGGCACCATATTGAAACTAGCGAACGAAAATTTGCTATGTCGTACGTTTGTAAGACGGAGACAACACATGCGGGTGCGACGTCCCCTTAAATAATCCTAATTTCGATGATTGTTTGTTAAAATAAAACTAATGAACTATGTTTGCCAACAATTTTGTTTATGTTTTTTTTTTTTTTTTGAAAGTGTTATTAGATTACCAATTAAACTACTTAAGTGTATAATTATGTAGTTTTAAGAAAAAATGATTTAGCTCTTGTAAATTAAATCTATATCAATTATTTCAATTAAAAGCATTAATACAAATTTTACTAAACTTTAGAGGACCATAGTTAATAAACTAGAGAACCAAAATTGATGATTTGACCATCAAAAATTATAATGTAGCAATGTGTGATTCGGATACGACAATGATAAAATTCTATGAAAACCACTAATATGAATTGTTATTTAGAATATTATAGTAAACATTTTTTTTTTGTACAGTAAATTATCGCAATGCCGCTGTACAGGACGCACAGTCGTACCCGAGTGTGGGCTGTGGGCTGTGAGCATTTCCGAGAATTTGTGGATCCCGCATCCGTGATAACGTTGATACCATTGACCTATTATAATAGGTCAATGACTGGTACTCATAGGCACAAAATTTGAGAATTAATATACTTTACCAGACAACCTAGCTTTTAGATTCTGAGTGGAACGATGAATGTATTGATTTTACAATGATGTGTGTTTTTTTTTTATTTTTTTATTCATTTTTTTTTGTGTCTATGTACACGATAAGTAGTCGAAATAATGCTACGATTTTCAACTTCAGTATCTTGTTCGATCAGAAAGTGAATATCGTTGGTGCATTGGGGAGGTCAAAATTTAAATTTCCCAGTAGTTTTCAAAAGCTCCGGGAAAAACAAAAGAAAATTAAGGA
>NC_042494.1:34666905-34670181 GCF_005508785.2 Acyrthosiphon pisum | reverse complement strand
GTAAGTAATTAATTCTGTTACCAAAAAATCTAAAAAATACACTTTACACAGTTTATTTTTATAGTCATTTTAAGTACAAATTTGGACGAAATTACATATTAAAAACCTAGGATAACTATTTTAGTTATTTTGTTGTGATTGTATAATATTATTCGTGGGTACTTGAAACTTCTAAAGTATACTATTATATATCTATGATAGTACCACGGTTTTTTGTTGATGTATAACGCGTTATAAGTACCTAATAGATATTATGATATGATTAATTTGGAATTTATTATAGGTACCTATTATAGGTCAATTTTTTTTAAATACTATAGACTATAATATAATATTATGTCTTATACCTAGACTGACATACCGTCTCCGCTCAGAATCGTTTTTCTTATACAATGATATTATATCATTGAATTCATATTTAATACCATCCATTATACAGTGACCCACTTGTAACCTACTGTACAGCAGAGCGAAATCCACTTACCCACTTTTTTTTTTAAATTCCCCTAAAATAAACCTTTTTGTGTACTCATTTTAAAAACGTTTAAAACAATTTGTGGAAACTTACCATTTAAAAGTTATTGCAATAATGGTTGTCAATATTACAGCATACAGCCTGTATAATACAGCTAAAATACACAACAATATGCGCTAATCATTAGTTTCTAAACTACAGTGTATACACAGTAATCATGCACGGGTTTATACAATTTAATTTTGCACATTTTTCGATTTTTAATAAATACGATAATACCTACCATTAAATGTGTTAAAATGACAATAAGTACCTAGTAAGTAGTAACCTTCTTATGCCTACCGGCTTCGGTCGCAAAATTCAAGGTTCTGCCGTCCTTCGGTTGGTGGCTCGGCAGTGATGGTTCTAGCTGCCCACACCAAATTATTTGTTGTTCCACTTGTTCACCTGTTAAAATAATTGAAATAATTATTTGTCCACTCTTTGTTAAAAATAATTAATTTTTTTGACTCAAGAGTTATAAGCAGGGCTCGTAAGTTCATGCATCTGCATGTTTTTTTTGCTACACAGGAAACCATGCTAACTGAGATACAAATCCGTTTCATAACAATAGTAATAAAAATATAAAGTTTGATACAGTGGCGTATTTAGGGGGGGGCCAAGGGGGGAAGTTGCCCCGGGCAGCACTTTTTTGGGGGCAGCAAATTTAACTGGGAGTTTTTTGTTTTAAACAGATTAAAAAAAAATAATAGGCAAGTATTTTGTGAAATTAATCTCCACACTACATAATAAACGCGGGTGTATTAGTTTATCGTTTTTCGTCAACAGTTCAAAAACACAGTACTACCACTCTTATGACATCGAGGGCCATGATGTTAGTAACGTGTTAATTACGGCTGTGACGATGTGATAGTGATAGTATGATAAGTGATAACAAATTACTGGCTATTTAATTTCAAATTATCTTTACTCACCGCCTTTACTGTACGTCTTGTAAAACTTTGAGAGTAACATTATTTTTATTGAACGGCATGTTAAAATCTTTAAAGTGTGTGAAATAGTGTAAGTATAAGTTAGAACATTTTAGTTTATTGCTCTGACAACGATTAAAACGATTAACGAATGATAATCGTTTAAACTCTTTGGCGATTCTGAATATTGAATCTCAGTTGACAACTTCATTAAACTATGATGAAATAATTGAAGATTTTGCAAGATCAAAAGCGCAACGAAAGTTATAAATTTAATGTTTGTTAACTTGTTGACATTTTGTAAATAGATATGAAAATAAATTAATACATTTTACAATTTGCTTTGATTATTTTGTTATCATGGGACATGGGTACTACTGAGAAAATCTACGATATTCAATATTCTAGGAAACTCGATAGATTTTTATACTGCATGATACTATTAGCATATCACATGTATTGTAAGTTTTTTTTTATGGGTAAGAAATATTGCTGCTATAAAAAACCGGTGATAGGAAAAGGGCATTGAAAAAATGTGTACCAGGGGCAGCAAAATCCTAAATACGCCACTGGTTTGATAGTGCATGTTTTAGCATGTTTTGGGTGTAAAGGCATATTTGGCATAATATAGTTTACTTTTTACAGTCGTTAGTGCATATTATTTCATGGAAATATTTTTTAGACATATTTGAAAAGATTCTTGTTTCTTATTTATTTTTCCGTTTACAAAAATAGTGTTTTGGTTTATTTTTATTATCGTGTGATTGTGTGAGTACCTAGTACCTAGTATCCTAGTAGGACTTATTTAGATTATATGCGTTTTACATAGTACCGCGGAAACAATGTAATCGCTACGACGCTACCACTACCATCCTCCACCGTTCAAAGTTCGTCGTCGAAACGAACCTGTACAGGCATGTACACGCGTGCAGCTTCTCACCAACCCGCATTTATAATTGTGTACATAGGTACAGTATATAGTTTTCTTGCACTCACTACTCACTAGTCGCCGAAGAGTTTACTCGTATGATTCGTTAGTCCGTACAATTTCCCGTTTTAGTGTTTTCGTGTGAGGTATCGTACACATTACTTAATGACTGCTTAATTAAGATTTATAAAGATAACAAAGCTATTTGAACTTCATGAGTATTAAATTTATTTTTTATTTTATCAATTTTGACTGTTAAATATATAAAAATTAAAAGGAATAAAATACTTTTAAACTGTATTGATTTATTCTAATTATTGAAAAATTTGCTGATGATTTTTTTACATAATGCATATTTTGAGTGCATAATTTAAAAATGTTAGGGCATATAAATGCATATTTTCGAACTTTTTAGTGCATATTTTGACAATTTTTAGTGCATGAATGCATGCTTATTTATGCATTTTTTAGTGCATGAAGTTACGAAGTTATATCTGGTTATAAGTAACGTTGTCACTAATTACATAGATAGGTAGGTACAGTCGTTGCCAGATAAATTGAAACTTTCAACGGCCAAGGTAAGATCAACGGCCAAGGTAAGATTTCAACGGCCAAGGTAAGAACTATCTTAAGGAGACCTCAGAGAGTGGCAGCCCTGAGGACTATAAGGGCCTACAGGACTGTTTCTGACGAAGCAGCTTTCGTCCTATCTGGCATGCCGCCAGTAGACCTGTTAGCCGAGGAGAGGACCCGGATAAAGGCTAGGGCGCTGGAATTCCCTCTACCTGGGGACTCCCCCCTCACCAAAGATCAAAGATCGCAAGATCAAAGAAGAGGAAAGGAGGACGACAATCGAGAAATGGCAAAGTAGATGGGAAGTCACCTTGAACGCCTCATGGACC
>NC_042494.1:34664472-34665526 GCF_005508785.2 Acyrthosiphon pisum | reverse complement strand
AAAAACAAAAGGCAGAAATTGTAAAATAATAATAATAAATAATTCTGTAGAAAATGTTTTGTACCACACTTCCAGCGTCAGTTTGGGCTACACTTACCGAAAAGCGCCGCCGCCGCCGTCTCAATTTATCTGGCAACGACTGTAATAGGTACCTAATTTATTTTTAATAATACTTAAATTATAAAAGACCAATTTAATAATATATTTTAAGATTTTGTAAACTTATATAAGTAATATATATATTATATTATACATAAACAAATTCTATTTTGTTTAAAAAAATAAAGAAAATCAATTTTTTTCTATAGTATTCAATTTTGAACTGCAGAGCTAAAAAAATGTGCGTTTAGGGATTTTAGGTTGGCCTATTGGCTATACCTAAATAACTTATGCTTATAAATATATGTATATATACCTATTTATGCCCGTACGAAATTTGAGATATATAGAACCACCCTTGGGGCTTGGCCCCCAAACCCTCCAGGATTGAAAATATATAGTTAACCTGGAAGGCAGTGTCATAAATAGGGGAGCTAGAGGCCCCCCCCCAAAAAAAAAATCACTCACAGCCCCCTCACAAATTAAAAATATAATATAATATATTATAATTTAAAAAAATATCTTGGGGCTTTTCGTTATTTGCGCCACGTTGGAAGGGGAACGTTGGGTGACTATATATAGAACTAAGCTTACATAACTGATAACCTAATGAGTCATGATATAACAATGTTATATCATGTAAAAACGGAAACAATCCATGACTGCCTACGCCAGGCGAAGTCTGTTTTAATTTATTCAAAGTTTTTATGTATAGTATTGTCAGTTTCAATATTGTATACATTTTGCTATGAATTAAATATTATAATATTATACCAGGAGTACGACACTGCGTGTATTGGCAAAATCGGGTGACTGTGGCCTTGGACATGGTCTCCAGGGGGGCGTGGCATATGTTATCATTTAAATAAATCATTTCAACATCATTGTCACAGTCCACAGCACGGACTACTACACTGGACTGGAAACGAGACGTTTACTGCCGAGCCGCTTAGTG